>NC_058080.1:279496641-279576801 GCF_014858855.1 Bufo gargarizans | reverse complement strand
CCTCCTCCTCAGCACATGTACCTCCAGCACTGACAGACTCCCCCCCCTCAGCACATGTACCTCCAGCACTGACAGACTCCCTCCTCCACACATGTACCTCCAGCACTGACAGACTCCTCCTCCTCCTCAGCACATGTACCTCCAGCACTGACAGACTCTCCCTCCTCCTCAGCACATGTACCTCCAGCACTGACAGACTCCCCCTCCTCCTCCACATGTACCTCCCTCCTGACAGACTCCCCCTCCCTCCTCAGCACATGTACCTCCAGCACTGACAGACTCCCCCTCCTCCTCAGCACATGTACCTCCAGCACTGACAGACTCCCCCTCCCCCTCAGCACATGTACCTCCAGCACTGACAGACTCTCCCTCCCCCTCAGCACATGTACCTCCAGCACTGACAGACTCCCCCTCCTCCTCAGCACATGTACCTCCAGCACTGACACTCCCCTCAGCACATGCACCTCCAGCACTGACAGACTCCCCCTCCTCCTCAGCACATGTACCTCCAGCACTGACAGACTCTCCCTCCTCCTCCTCAGCACATGTACCTCCAGCACTGACAGACTCCCCCTCCCTCCTCAGCACATGTACCTCCAGCACTGACAGACTCCCCCCTCCCCTCAGCACATGTACCTCCAGCACTGACAGACTCCCCCTCCCCTCAGCACATGTACCTCCAGCACTGACAGACTCTCCCTCCCCTCAGCACATGTACCTCCAGCACTGACAGACTCCCCCTCCTCCTCAGCACATGTACCCATCACGACACCTCCCCCTCAGCACATGCACCTCCAGCACTGACAGACTCCCCCTCCTCCTCAGCACATGTACCTCCAGCACTGACAGACTCCCCCTCCTCCTCAGTACATGTACCTCCAGCACTGACAGACTCCCCCTCCTCCTCAGCACATGTACCTCCAGCACTGACAGACTCCCCCTCCCCTCAGCACATGTACCTCCAGCACTGACAGACTCTCCCCTCCTCCTCAGCACATGTACCTCCAGCACTGACAGACTCCCCCTCAGCACATGTACCTCCAGCACTGACAGACTCCCCTCCTCCTCAGCACATGTACCTCCAGCACTGACAGACTCCCCCTCCTCCTCAGCACATGCACCTCCAGCACTGACAGACTCCCCCTCCTCCTCAGCACATGTACCTCCAGCACTGACAGACTGCCCCCCTCCTCAGCACATGCCCTCCAGCACTGACAGACTCCCCCTCCCCCTCAGCACATGCACCTCCAGCACTGACAGACTCCCCCTCCCCCTCAGCATATGTACCTCCAGCACTGACAGACTCTCCCTCCTCCTCAGCACATGCACCTCCAGCACTGACAGACTCCCCCTCCTCCTCAGCACATGTACCTCCAGCACTGACAGACTCTCCCTCCTCCTCAGCACATGTACCTCCAGCACTGACAGACTCCCCCTCCCCCTCAGCACATGTACCTCCAGCACTGACAGACTCCCCCTCCCCCAGCACATGTACCTCCAGCACTGACAGACTCCCCCTCCCCCTCAGCACATGCACCTCCAGCACTGACAGACTCCTCCCCCCTCAGCACATGTACCTCCAGCACTGACAGACTCCTCCCCTCCTCAGCACATGTACCTCCAGCACTGACAGACTCCTCCCTCCTCAGCACATGTACCTCCGCACTGACAGACTCCCCCTCCTCCTCAGCACATGCACCTCCAGCACTGACAGACTCCCCCCCTCCTCCTCAGCACATGCACCTCCAGCACTGACAGACTCCCCTCCTCCTCAGCACATGTACCTCCAGCACTGACAGACTCCCCCTTCCCCTCAGCACAATGTACCTCCAGCACTGACAGACTTCCCCCTCCTCAGCACATGTACCTCCAGCACTGACAGACTCCCCCCTCCTCCTCACCACATGTACCTCCAGCACTGACAGAACTCCCCCTCCCCCCTCAGCACATGTACCTCCCGCACTGACAGACTTACCCTCCCCCCTCAGCCATGTACCTCCAGCACTGACAGACTCCCCCTCCCCCCTCAGCACATGTACCTCCAGCACTGACAGACTCCCCCTCCCCCCTCAGCACATGTACCTTCAGCACTGACAGACTCCCCCTCCTCCTCAGCACATGTACCTCCAGCACTTACAGACTCCCCCTCCTCCTCAGCACAAGTACCTCCAGCACTGACAGACTCCCCCTCCTCCTCAGCACATGTACCTCCAGCACTGACAGACTCCCCCTCAGCACATGTACCTCCAGCACTGACAGACTCTCCCCCCCCCCTCAGCACATGTACCTCCAGCACTGACAGACTCCACCTCCTCCTCAGCACATGTACCTCCAGCACTGACAGACTCTCCCTCCTCCTCAGCACATGTACCTCCAGCACTGACAGACTCCCCCTCAGCACATGTACCTCCAGCACTGACAGACTCCCCCTCCTCCTCAGCACATGTACCTCCAGCACTGACAGACTCCCCCACCTCAGCACATGTACCTCCAGCACTGACAGACTCCCCCTCAGCACATGTACCTCCAGCACTGACAGACTCCCCTCCTCCTCAGCACATGCACCTCCAGCACTGACAGACTCCAACTCCTCCTCAGCACATGTACCTCCAGCACTGACAGACTCCCCCACCTCAGCACATGTACCTCCAGCACTGACAGACTCCCCCTCAGCACATGTACCTCCAGCACTGACAGACTTCCCCCTCCTCCTCAGCACATGTACCTCCAGCACTGACAGACTCCCCCTCAGCACATGTACCTCCAGCACTGACAGACTCCCCCTCCTCCTCAGCACATGTACCTCCAGCACTGACAGACTCCCCCTCAGCACATGTACCTCCAGCACTGACAGACTCCCCCTCCTCCTCAGCACATGTACCTCCAGCACTGACAGACTCCCCCTTCCCCTCAGCACATGTACCTCCAGCACTGACAGACTCCCCCTCCCCCCTCAGCACATGTACCTCCAGCACTGACAGACTCCCCCACTCCTCCTCAGCACATGTACCTCCAGCACTGACAGACTCCTCCCCCTCCTCCTCAGCACATGCACCTCCAGCACTGACAGACTCCTCCTCCCCCCTCAGCACATGCACCTCCAGCACTGACAGACTCCCCCTCCCCCCTCAGCACATGTACCTCCAGCACTGACAGACTCCCCCTCCCCCTCAGCACATGTACCTCCAGCACTGACAGACTCCCCCTCAGCACATGTACCTCCAGCACTGACAGACTCCCCCTCAGCACATGCACCTCCAGCACTGACAGACTCCCCCTCAGCACATGTACCTCCAGCACTGACAGACTCCCCCTCCCCCTCTATACATCACCTGCTCTGCATACAGACTTAGCTCTCCTGCTTCCGACCCTTCTAGCTGCCGATCCAGTCACGTGACAAGAGAATGTCACATGACCCAGTGACGTCAGGAGGTCTGTTTCCTGTAGAGAGCTTCAGCTACCAATGTCTCTGCAAGGAAGGAGATATCGGCGATGTTACAGGTCACATGACTATGACGTCACCACAGGTCCTTTCCCTCTACCAGGAGTGTGACTGCAGGAGAAGGTTCCCAGAATCGTGGAGCTTTTACTGTGAAGATTACATCAGGAAAAGGTGAAGGGAGCTGTAATGGTATTATACTGTAATCTACTGTATACTGGGGGGGGGCTGTATACTTTAGGGTGCTGTACTGTATACTGTGGGTGCTGTATACTATAGGGTGCTATACTGCATACTGTGGGTGCTGTATACTATAGGGTGCTAGACTGCATACTGTGGGTGCTGTATACTATAGGGTGCTATACTGCCTACTGTGGGGTGCTGTATACTATAGGGTGCTATACTGCATACTGTGGGTGCTGTATACTATAGGGTGCTCTACTGCATACTGTGGGTGCTGTATACTATAGGGTGCTAGACTGCATACTGTGGGTGCTGTATACTATAGGGTGCTATACTGCATACTGTGGGTGCTGTATACTATAGGGTGCGATACTACATTCTTTGGGTGCTGTATACTATAGTGTGCTATACTGTATATTGTGGGGTGCTGTATACTATAGGGTGCTATACTGTATACTGTGGGGAGCTGTATACTGTAGGGTGCTATACTGTATATTGTGGGGTGCTGTATACTATAGGGTGCTATACTGTATACTGTGGGTGCTGTATACTATAGGGTGCTATACTGTGGGTGCTGTATACTATAGGGTGCTATACTGCATACTGTGGGTGCTGTATACTATAGGGTGCTAGACTGCATAATGTGGGTGCTGTATACTATAGGGTGCTATACTGCATACTGTGGGGTGCTGTATACTATAGGGTGCTCTACTGCATACTGTGGGTGCTTTATACTATAGGGTGCTCTACTGCATACTGTGGGTGCTGTATACTATAGGGTGCTAGACTGCATACTGTGGGTGCTGTATACTATAGGGTGCTATACTGTATTCTGTGGGTGCTGTATACTATAGGGTGCTATACTGCATACTGTGGGTGCTGTATACTATAGGGTGCTATACTGCATACTGTGGGTGCTGTATACTATAGGGTGCTATACTGCATTCTTTGGGTGCTGTATACTATAGGGTGCTATACTGTATATTGTGGGGTGCTGTATACTATAGGGTGCTATACTGTATACTGTGGGTGCTGTATACTATAGGGTGCTATGCTGCATACTGTGAGGTGCTGTATACTATAGGGTGCTATACTGTATAGTGTAGGGTGCTATATACTATAGGGTGCTATACTGTGTTCTGTGTGGTGCTGCTGTATACTATAGGGTGCTCTACTGTATACTATAGGGTGCTATACTGTATACTGTGGGGTTCTGTATACTATAGGGTGCTATACTGTATTGTGTGGGGTGCTGTATACTATAGGGTAATATACTGTATACTGTGGGGTGCTGTATACTATAGGGTGCTATATTGGTTACTGTGGGGGGGCTGTATACTATAGGGTGCTGTATTGTTTACTGTGGGGTGCTGTATATTATAGGGTGCTGTATACTATAGGGTGCAATACTACATACTGTGGGGTGCTGTACACTATATGGTGCTATACTGCATACTATGGAGTGCTGTATACTATAGGGTGTTATACTGTATACTGTGGGGTGATGTATACTATAGGGTGCTATACTACATACTGTGGGGTGCTGTATACTATAGGGTGCTATACTGTATACTGTGGGGTGCTGTATACTATAGGGTGCTAGACTGCGGGTGCTGTATACTATAGGGTGCTATACTGCATACTGTGGGTGCTGTATACTATAGGGTGCTATACTGCATTCTGTGGGTGCTGTATACTATATGGTGCTATACTGTATAGTGTGGGGTGCTATATACTATAGGGTGTTATACTGTGGGGTGCTGTATAATATAGGGTGCTATATTGTATAGTGTGGGGTGCTGTATATTATAGGGTGCTATACTGTATACTGTGGGGTGCTGTATACTATAGGGTGCTATACTGTATACTGTGGGGTGCTGTATACTATAGGGTGCTAGACTGCGGGTGCTGTATACTATAGGGTGCTATACTGCATACTGTGGGTGCTGTATACTATAGGGTGCTATACTGCATACTGTGGGTGCTGTATACTATAGGGTGCTATACTGCATTCTTTGGGTGCTGTATACTATAGGGTGCTAGACTGCGGGTGCTGTATACTATAGGGTGCTATACTGCATACTGTGGGTGCTGTATACTATAGGGTGCTATACTGCATTCTGTGGGTGCTGTATACTATAGGGTGCTATACTGTATAGTGTGGGGTGATATATACTATAGGGTGTTATACTGTGGGGTGCTGTATACTATAGGGTGCTGTATATTATAGGGTGCTATGCTGTATACTGTGTGGTGCTGTATACTATAGGGTGCTATACTGTATAGTGTGGGGTGCTGTATACTATATGGTGATATACTGCATACTGTGGGGTGCTGTATACTATAGGGTGCTATATTGGTTACTGTGGGGGGGGGGGGCTGTATACTATAGGGTGTTATACTGTATACTGTGGGGTCCTGTTTATCATAGGGTGCTGTACTGTATACTGTGGGGTGCTTTATACTATAGGGTGCAATACTGCATACTGTGGGGTGCTGTACACTATAGGGTGCTATACTGTATACTATGGAGTGCTGTATACTATAGGGTGTTATTCTGTATACTGTGGGGTAATATATACTATAGGGTGCTATTCTGCATACTGTGGGGTGCTATATACTATAGGGTGCTATACTGTATACTGTGGGGTGCTGTATACTATAGGGTGCTCTACTGTATACTGTGGAATGCTATATATTATCGGGTGCTATACTGCATACTGTGGGGTGCTGTATACTATAGGGTGCTATACTATATACTGTGGGTGCTGTATACCATAGGGTGCTATGCTGCATACTGTGAGGTGCTGTATACTATAGGGTGCTATACTGTATAGTGTAGGGTGCTGTATACTATAGGGTGCTATACTGTATAGTGTAGGGTGCTGTATACTATAGGGTGCTATACTGTGTACTGTGTGGTGCTGTATACTATAGGGTGCTATACTGTATACTGTATGGGGTATTGTGTACTATAAGGTGCTTTGCTGTATACTGTGGGTTTCTGTATACTATAGGGTGGTATACTGTATTGTGTGGGGTGCTGTATACTATAGGGTAATATACTGTATACTGTGGGGTGCTGTATACCATAGGGTGCTATATTGGTTACTGTGGGGGGGCTGTATACTATAGGGTGCTGTATTGTTTACTGTGGGGTGCTGTATATTATAGGGTGCTGTACTGTATACTGTGGGGTGCTGTATACTATAGGGTGCAATACTGCATACTGTGGGGTGCTGTACACTATATGGTGCTATACTGCATACTATGGAGTGCTGTATACTATAGGGTGCTATACTGTATACTATGGAGTGCTGTATACTATAGGGTGTTATACTGTATACTGTGGGGTGATGTATACTATAGGGTGCTATACTACATACTGTGGGGTGCTATATACTATAGGCTGCTATACTATAGGGTGCTCTACTTTATATTGTGGAATGCTATATACTATAGGGTGCTATTCTGCATACTGTGGGTGTTGTACACTATAGGGTGCTATACTGCATACTATGGAGTGCTGTATACTATAGGGTGCTATACTGTATACTGTTGGGTGCTATATACTATAGGGCGCTATACTGTATACTGTGGGGTGCTGTATACTATAGGGTGCTCTACTGTATACTGTGGGTGCTGTATACTATAGGGTGCTATACTGTATACTGTATGGGGTATTGTGTACTATAAGGTGCTTTGCTATATACTGTGGGTGCTATACTGTATATTGTGGTTGGGCTGTATACTATAGGGAGCTATACTGTATACTGTGGGCGGCTGTATACTATAGGGTGCTATACTGCATACTGTGGGGGGGCTGTATACTATATTGAGCTATACTGTATACTGTGGTGTGCTGTATACTATAGGGTGCTATACTGTGTATTGTGGGGTTCTGTTTACTATATGGTGCTATACTGTATACTGTGGGGTGCTGTATACTACAGGGTGCTATAATGTGGGGTGCTGTATACTATAGGGTGCTATACTGCATAGTGCATACTATGGGGTGCTATATGCTATAGGATGCTGTACTGTATACTGTGGGGTGCTATATACTATAGAGTACTACACAGTAAACTGTGGGGTGCTTTATATTATAGGTTGCTATACTGTATACTATGGGGTGCTGTATACTACAGGGTGCTATACTGTATACTGTGGGGTGCTGTATACTATAGGGTGCTATACTGCATAATGTGGGGTGCTGTATACTATAGGGTGCTATACTGCATAGTGCATACTATGGGGTGCTATATGCTATAGGATGCTGTACTGTATACTGTGGGGTGCTTTATACTATAGAGTACTACACAGTAAACTGTGGGGTGCTGTATATTATAGGTTGCTATACTGTATACTATGGGGTGCTGTATACTACAGGGTGCTATTCTGTATACTGTGGGGTAGGGATGTCCCGATACAATTTTTTTAAGACTGAGTACGAGTACCGATACTTTTATTTAAGTACTCACCGATACCAATTACCGATACCAATTTTAACAATACAATACACACACATGTATTTTGTGACCACTGACCAACCAAAAGGCCCAAAAACAGAACTATAACATTGTTTAAGTACAAGAGGCAGTGTATCAATCAATATGTAATATAAGTGGAAGGTTTTTTTTAAGCGCCGCAGTTGCTGATAGCAATGTTTACTTTTCCTTTGTACAAGGGTTAATAAATTAATAAATGGGCATATAACCGTGTTTCACAACCAATGTGCCTCCAGCAGTTGCAAAACTACATCTCCCAGAATGCCTGGACAGCCTTTGCATGCTGGGAGGTGTAGTTTTGCAACTGCTGGATGCACACTGGTTGGGAAACCCTGTTATATGCCCATTTCCTCCCCCCTCCACCTTATTTTATATTCTCTTTTTACTGAATTTCTCCGAAGCTTTATTACTTTACTAGGGTCGGTTCCTCTACCATTGGAAACTCCTGGCAGCAAACTCTGTGTGAGGAGGGTGTCTGGACTCTGGAGAGGCTTTTCCCGTGGCCGGCTGCTCCTGTGCTCCGATTCGGAGATCAGATATCTGTGGGCAAAGTCATGGGCAACATGAATAAAAAAAAAACACTTGAGGTTTCAAGGAGAGTTAGGAGACATTACACTGGGGGCAGCCACAAGGAGACGTATGGGGGCAGCCACAAGGAGACGTATGGGGGCAGCCACAAGGAGACGTATGGGGGCAGCCACAAGGAGACGTATGGGGCAGCCACAAGGAGACGTTATACTGTATGGGGGCAGCCACAAGGAGACGTTATACTGTATGGGGGCAGCCACAAGGAGACGTTATACTGTATGGGGGCGCCACAAGGAGACGTTACACTGTATGGGGCAGCCACAAGGAGACGTTATACTGTATGGGGGCAGCCACAAGGAGACGTTATACTGTATGGGGGCAGCCACAAGGAGACGTTATACTGTATGGGGGTAGCCACAAGGAGACGTTACACTGTATGGGGGCAGCCACAAGGAGACGTTATACTGTATGGGGGCAGCCACAAGGAGACGTTATACTGTATGGGGGCAGCCACAAGGAGACGTTATAATGTATGGGGGCAGCCACAAGGAGACGTTATACTGTATGGGGGCAGCCACAAGGAGACGTTACTGTATGGGGGCAGCCACAAGGAGACGTTATACTGTATGGGGCAGCCACAAGGAGACGTTATACTGTATGGGGGCAGCCACAAGGAGACGTTTATACTGTATGGGGGCAGCCACAAAGGAGACATACGGTATGGGGGCAGCCACAAGGAGACATTATACTGTATTGGGGGCAGCCACAAGGAGACGTTATACTGTACGGGGGCAGCCACAAGGAGACGTTATACTGTACGGGGGCAGCCACAAGGAGACATTATACTGTATGGGGGCAGCCACAAGGAGACGTATAATGTATGGGGCAGCCACAAGGAGACGTTATACTGTATGGGGGCAGCCACAAGGAGACGTTATACTGTATGGGGGCAGCCCACAGGAGACGTTATACTGTATGGGGGCAGCCACAAGGAGACGTTATAATGTATGGGGGCAGCCACAAGGAGACGTTATACTGTGTGAGGGGAAGCCACAAGGAGACATTATACTGTATGGGGCAGCCACATGGAGACGTTATACTGTAGGGGGGCCCACAAGGAGACATTACACTGATGGCAGCCACAAGGAGACGTTACACTGTATGGGGGCAGCCACAAGGAGACGTTATACTGTATGGGGCAGCCACAAGGAGACATTATAATGTATGGGGGCAGCCACAAGGAGACGTTACACTGTATGGGGGCAGCCACAAGGAGACGTTATACTGTACGGGGGCAGCCACAAGGAGACGTTATACTGTATGGGGGCAGCCACAAGGAGACGTTATACTGTACGGGGGCAGCCACAAGGAGAGTTATACTGTACGGGGGCAGCCACAAGGAGACGTTATACTGTATGGGGGCAGCCACAAGGAGACATTATACTGTATGGGGGCAGCCACAAGGAGACGTTATAATGTATGGGGGCAGCCACAAGGAGACGTTACACTGTATGGGGGCAGCCACAAGGAGACGTTATACTGTATGGGGGCAGCCACAAGGAGACGTTATACTGTATGGGGGCAGCCACAAGGAGACGTTATACTGTATGGGGGCAGCCACAAGGAGACGTTATACTGTATGGGGGCAGCCACAAGGAGACGTTATAATGTATGGGGGCAGCCACAAGGAGACGTTATACTGTGTGAGGGGAAGCCACAAGGAGACATTATACTGTATGGGGGCAGCCACAAGGAGACGTTATACTGTATGGGGGCCCACAAGGAGACATTACACTGATGGCAGCCACAAGGAGACGTTACACTGTATGGGGGCAGCCACAAGGAGACGTTATACTGTATGGGGGCAGCCACAAGGAGACATTATAATGTATGGGGGCAGCCACAAGGAGACGTTACACTGTATGGGGGCAGCCACAAGGAGACGTTACACTGTATGGGGGCAGCCACAAGGAGACGTTATAATGTATGGGGGCAGCCACAAGGAGACATTACACTGTATGGGGGCAGCCACAAGGAGACGTTAAAATGTATGGGGGCAGCCACAAGGAGACGTTACACTGTATGGGGGCAGCCACAAGGAGACGTTACACTGTATGGGGGCAGCCACAAGGAGACGTTACACTGTATGGGGGCGGCCACAAGGAGACGTTACACTGTGTGAGGGGAAGCCACAAGGAGACGTTATACTGTATGGGGGCAGCCACAAGGAGACGTTACACTGTATGGGGGCAGCCACAGGGAGACGTTACACTGTATGGGGGCAGCCACAAGGAGACGTTATAATGTATGGGGGCAGCCACAAGGAGACGTTACACTGTATGGGGGCAGCCACAAGGAGACGTTATAATGTATGGGGGGCAGCCACAAGGAGACGTTACACTGTATGGGGGCAGCCACAAGGAGACGTTACACTGTATGGGGGCAGCCACAAGGAGACGTTACACTGTATGGGGGCAGCCACAAGGAGACGTTACACTGTATGGGGGCAGCCACAAGGAGACGTTACACTATATGGGGGCGGCCACAAGGAGACGTTATACTGTGTGAGGGGAAGCCACAAGGAGACGTTATACTGTATTGGGGCAGCCACAAGGAGACGTTATACTGTGTGAGGGGAAGCCACAAGGAGACGTTATACTGTATGGGGGCAGCCACAAGGAGACGTTATACTGTATGGGGGCAGCCACGAGGAGACGTTATACTGTGTGAGGAGACGTTATACTGTATGTGAGGGAAGCCACAAGGAGACGTTATAACTGTATGGGGGCAGCCACAAGGAGACGTTATACTGTGTGGAGGGGAAGCCACAAGGAAGACGTTATACTGTGTGAGGGGCAGCCACATGGAGACGTTATACTGTATGGGGGCAGCCACAGGATACGTTATACTGTATGGGGCAGCCACAAGGAGACGTATACTGTATGGGGGCAGCCACAAAGGAGACGTTATACTGTATGGGGGCCACAAGCAGATGTTATACTGTATGGGGGGCAGCACCAGGAGACGTTTATACTGTATGGGGGCGGCCACAAGGAGACGTTATACTGTATGGGGGGCGAGCCACAAGGAGACGTTATACCTGTCTGGGGGGCAGCCACAAGGAGACGTTATACTGTATGGGGGGCAGCCACAAGGAGACGTTATACTGTATGGGGGCGGCCACAAGGAGACGTTATACTGTATGGGGGGCAGCCACAAGGAGATGTTATACTATATGGGGGCAGCCACAAGGAGACGTTATACTATATGGGGGCAGCCACAAGGAGACGTTATACTGTATGGGGGGCAGCCACAAGGAGATGTTATACTATATGGGGGCAGCCACAAGGAGACGTTATACTATATGGGGGCAGCCACAAGGAGACCGTTAACTGTATGGGGCCACAAGGAGACGTTTACTGTATGGGGGCAGCCACAAGGAGGCGTTATACTGTATGGGGGCAGCCACAAGGAGGCGTTATACTGTATGGGGGCAGCCACAAGGAGACGTTACACTGTATGGGGGCAGCCACAAGGAGACGTTATACTGTATGGGGCAAACTACAAATTGGTGTGGTATTAAAAAGCAGGAAGTGCTCAACCCCATATGCAGTGGTGCATCTATACTGGGGGGGCAGATCCTGCACTTGTGGCCCGTTGCTAATGGCAATCCCCAGCAAAAATGCATACAATGGAGGATGCCTGCAGCGGACCACAAGTACCACAATGGACATCCTACACAGGAAAGCAATTGTGTGGATGTGATAAGCAGACAAAATAACATAACAAAAACAGAGACAGGTGCACTATGCGGTCTTACTAACCCTCATACTGATGTAAAATTGAGAATTAGCCAACATATCCTGCTTGGAGGACATGTATGGGGCAGCCACAAGGAGACGTTATACTGTATGGGGCGGCCACAAGGAGACGTTATACTGTATAGGGGCAGCCACAAGGAGACGTTATACTGTATGGGGGCAGCCACAAGGAGACGTTACACTGTATGGGGGCAGCCACAAGGAGATGTTATACTGTGTGGGGGCAGCCACAAGGCGACGTTATACTGTATGGGGGCAGCCACAAGGAGGCGTTATACTGTATGGGGGGCGGCCATAAGGAGACGTTATACTGTATGGGGGCGGCCACAAGGAGACGTTATACTGTATGGGGGCAGCCACAAGGAGACGTTATACTGTATGGGGGGCGGCCACAAGGAGACGTTATACTGTATGGGGGGCGGCCACAAGGAGACGTTATACTATGGGGGGCGGCCACAAGGAGACGTTATACTGTATGGGGCAGCCACAAGGAGACGTTATACTGTGTGGGGGCAGCCACAAGGAGACGTTATACTGTATGGGGGCAGCCACAAGGAGACGTTATACTGTATGGGGCAGCCACAAGGAGACGTTATACTGTGTGGGGGCAGCCACAAGGAGACGTTATACTGTATGGGGGCAGCCACAAGGAGACGTTATACTGTATGGGGCAGCCACAAGGAGACGTTATACTGTATGGGGCAGCCACAAGGAGACGTTATACTGTATGGGGGCAGCCACAAGGAGACGTTACACTGTATGGGGGCAGCCACAAGGAGACGTTATACTGTATGGGGGCAGCCACAAGGAGACTGTATGGGGGCTACAAGGAGAAGTTACACTGTATGGGGGCAGCCACAAGGAGATGTTATACTGTATGGGGGCAGCCACAAGGAGACGTTATACTGTATGGGGGCAGCCACAAGGAGACGTTACACTGTACGGGGGCAGCCACAAGGAGACGTTATACTGTATGGGGGCAGCCACAAGGAGACTGTATGGGGGCTACAAGGAGAAGTTACACTGTATGGGGGCAGCCACAAGGAGACGTTACACTGTATGGGGGCAGCCACAAGGAGATATTATACTGTATGGGGCCCACAAGGAGACGCTACTGTAAGGAGTCAGGACAACAATTTTTGAAGCCCCTCCCTCCTCAGTATAATAGTCTTGTGGCCCTCATACAGTAATGTATATTTCTTCTTGCCCTAATGCCTGCTTTTAGAGATCAATGTGCAGCTTGCAGGCAGGAAGGGAAGGACCAGGGCCATAGAAGACGGACACAACACCTTTATTTCTTTTAACTGGTTATAATCTTCTAACTAAGCTTTATACACTTACTAGGGTCGGTTCCTATAACTTTTAAAACTACTGGCAGGCGAACTCTGTGTGAGGAGGCCGGAGGGTGTCTGGACTCTGGAGAGGCTTTTCCCGCGGCTGGCTTGCTCTTGTGCTCCGATTCGGAAATCAGATGTCTGTGGGGGGAGGAGCCGGGGACGATGGCGGCCGCTGCGGAAAGTGTGAATCAGAGCAGGCGCGGGAAAAGTCTCTTTCCAGACAACCTCCACCACATGCAGAACTGGTCATGTCGGATGGCTGTGGGTGGAGTCTTAAACATGGGAGGAGCCGGGGACAGCGGAGGCCGCTGGTAATCCGGGCGAGGGGGCGGAGACTGGGAGCAAGAAGAAGCTGTTTTTGCTGTGCGACGGTGCGAGATGCAGGGGCAGGCCGCGGACGGACACATTTAGAAGCGGCGCACAGGTATCGGCAGTGGTATCGGGGACATTTGCACGAGTACAAGTACTCGTGCAAATGTCTGGTATCGGTCCCGATACCGATTCTGGTATCGGTATCGGGACATCCCTACTGTGGGGTGCTGTATACTACAGGGTGCTATACTGCCTACTGTGGGTGCTGTATATTATAGGGTGCTATAATGTATACTGTGGGGTGCTGTATACTACAGGGTGCTATACTATATACTGTGGGGTGCTGTATACTACAGGGAGCTATACTGTATACTGTGGGGTTCTGTATACTACTGGGTGCTATACTATATAATGTGGGGTGCTGTATACTATAAAGTGCTATACTGTAAACTGTGGGGTGCTGTATTTTATAGGATGCTATACTGCATACTGTGGGGTGCTGTTTACTATAGGGTGCTATACTGTATACTGTGGAGTGTTGTTTACTATAGGTTGCTATAATGTATACTGTGGGGTGCTGTATACTACAGGGTGCTATACTATATACTGTGAGGTGCTGTATACTACAGGGTGCTATACTATATACTGTGGGGTGCTGTATACTATTTTGGATCTCGTCAATTGTCAGTAAAGTTGATGTGCTGGTCCAATTTATAGAAGTAGTTTTACAGAGAAGTTCCCCCCTTCCCCTTCCAGATAGGGGAAGCTGCTTCTTTCTGTCTCTTTGAAGCTGCTTGCTTGAGCTGAACGGAAACCGTCTTGTGACACGTGATAAAGCAAAGAGCAGGATTCTTGTTCTAGGTATTGGCTGGGTGCCTGATCGCCATTTTAACTATAGTATAGTTCTCAACAAGCAAGTATCCACTTTGTATCAATAGTCCATAACAGTCCCCCCTTGGAGACTTGATTGTAGAGTTTCCCTCGCCTAGCGAATCCCCTGGGAATACCTTTCTACAACATGTGGCTTACCGTTTGGTCTGGGTGTGTTATCTTTGGCCCTGCGGTACAAGGTGTGTTTAGGAATAGCATTTATGTCAGTCTCAGAGTGTGGTACTATGAAGGTGGCAGGAGTAAGCCTGGCGATAATGCACAGTCCTGGGACAGTCTCAGTGTGTGGTGCTATGAAGGTGGCAGGAGTAAGCCTGGCGATGGTGCACAGTCCTGGGACAATTTCAGAGTGTGGTACTATGAAGGTGGCGGGAGTAAGCCTGGCGATGGTGCACAGTCCTGGGACAGTCTCAGAGTGTGGTACTATGAAGGTGGCAGGAGTAAGCCTGGCGATGGTGCACAGTCCTGGGACAATTTCAGAGTGTGGTACTATGAAGGTGGCGGGAGTAAGCCTGGCGATGGTGCACAGTCCTGGGACAGTCTCGGATAATCATTTGTACACTTTGTGTCCACAAACTAAGTATATGTCTTCTGGAACTGCCACTGCGGTGCTATTGAATAATTGGGTAATTCGTTTGGCTAATTGTATCCCTTTCGCCAGCTCATATCCTTATAACTGACCTTCGGTGTTGTTAGCTAATATACCTGTGATAAGGTCCTGTACGGTGGTTACAGGGTAGGTCTTTTCTGTTCTCGGCATCTACACCAATACACTGCACGAGTCATTGCAGCCTGAGTGTATGTGTGGACTAAATGTCACCCCTTTGGTTTATACATTGTGTCCAGCTAGGGAAACGTGTCCTGATCTGTTTATCATGAGCCATGAGGCATCTGCCCGCCCTACGACAGATAGGGACACTTCCCTGCCCTTGTGTGTACTGGATTTAACTCAGTATATGCTGGTGAGAAAGATAGTAGAGTTAGACAGGTCAATCAGTTCAGAAAGGTCCAGGGGTATCGTAACATGTGGCATGAGCTCACAGGACTGTGGGTACAGATCCAACAATCTCTCAGAGTCTCAGTCTCATTCAACCCCTAGACTAGAATGTGATGGTGCCGTATCAGTGAATTGTCCCATTCATCAACACTGCGGCTATGCCTACAGTAAAAGTCATGATAAGTAGGTGGACCCTCATGGCTTATTGTTCCTGGGTCGTCGGGACAGTCTTTACTCTTTTACAATGTGAGGCGTGGATCAAGGTAGGTATCCCTTCGAGTTTCTCAGAGGTCAGGGTAAGGCCCCTCGTATCCTGGTTCGAGGGTGTTTCTGACGTGTTTCTTGACCACCACCCACTCTCCAAGTTTGAGACTGTGGCTTCCCTCTAGGGAGTCAGGATCTGGAATGGAAGAGAAAACTTGTGCACATATGTTAGTAGTATTGTTGCGGGTATCGAAATTTCGATACCCAATCAAAACTTTTGTCCCGGTATCTATACGATACCGGGATTTCCATTTTTTTCGATACTGGGCTGCGCAGTCTAGTATCTCTGAACATGAGCGAGCTGCTGTTGGCGCGCTCATGTTCTCTCAGCAGCACAGGGGAGAAGGAAGCAGTGTCTCCATCCCCCTGTGCTGCTGCTGCCGCTGCCACCAATGAACGGAGAGAGGGGCGGAGGAGGGGCGGGCGCACTGCGCCACCAGTGATAGGACTTTTCCTACACAGAGCGGCGCACAGTGATGTCCCAGCACTTACCATTATTCCTGGGCGCCGCTCCAATCGCCCGCTGTGCCCCATTACTGTCTCCTCGCCTGCTCCACATGCTAATTACTATCGGAGCAATGGGGAGGAGACATCAGCTTCTCTAGTGGGCGTTCCTTCTCCCTGCGCTGCGATTGGACAGCGCTACAGCCGGGGAGAAGGAACGCCCACTAGAGAAGCTGATGTCTCCTCCCCATTGCTCCGATAGTAATTAGCATATGGAGCAGGAGAGGAGACAGTAATGGGGCACAGCGGGCAAACGGAGCGGCGCCCAGGAATAATGGTGAGTGCTGGGACATCTCTGGGCGCCGCTCTGTGTAGCCTAATACTGAAACTCTGGACCCAGGAAAAGTAGACTTTAACACATAATACAGGAGGCGGGTGCCGGCAGCAGAATCGCATTGCCGGCACCCTGCCCCTGACAGGGAGCTGCGATCAGCGGCAGTTAATCCCTCAGGTGCGGCACCTGAGGGGTTAACTGCTGCTGATCTGCCAGTACCCGCCTCCTGTATTAAGGGGTAATTATCATTGGTGGCGCAGTGCGCCGCCGCCCCCCCCCCTTAAAATCATTGGCACAGTGCCCCCTCCCCCCATTATTAAAATCATTGGTGGCAGTGGCCACAGGGTCCCCCCCCCGATCGGAAATAGTTATTAAATAAAAAGTATATTAAGGCCCCTTTCACACTTGCGTTGTCCGGATCCGGCATAGAGTTCCGTCGTCGGGGCTCTATGCCGGAAGAATCCTGATCAGGATTATCCTAATGCATTCTGAATGGAGTGAAATCCGTTCAGGATGCATCAGGATGTCTTCAGTTCCGGAACGGAACGTTTTTTGGCCGGAGAAAATACCGCAGCATGCTGCGCTTTTTGCTCCGGCCAAAAATCCTGAAGACTTGCCGCAAGGCCGGATCCGGAATTAATGCCCATTGAAAGGCATTGATCCGGATCCGGCCTTAAGCTAAACGTCGTTTCGGCGCATTACCGGATCCGACGTTTAGCTTTTTCTCAATGGTTACCATGGCTGCTGGGATGCTAAAGTCCTGGCAGCCATGGTAAAGTGTAGTGGGGAGCGGGGAGCAGTATACTTACCGTCCGTGCGGCTCCCGGGGCGCTCCAGAGGGACGTCAGGGGGCCCCAGGCGCATGGATCACGTGATCGCATGGCACGTCATCCATACGCATGGGGCGCTCTGACGTCACTCTGGAGCGCCCCGGGAGCCGCACGGACTGTAAGTATACCGCTCCCCCGCTCCTACTATGGCAACCAGGACTTTAATAGCGTCCTGGCTGCCATAGTAACACTGAAAGCATTTTGAAGACGGATCCGTCTTCAAAAGTATCGCAATACTTTTTTATGGTATCGAAACCGAATAAAAAAAATTGGTATCGCAACAACTCTACATGTTAGACAATTGTTTACTCAGGGCAATCACATATTTTGCAACAGATGCATAATGCATTAGTACTTGCTGTGGGAAGTACTGCCCCATCCTAGGCCCTGTCCCAAACAAAATTTCATATGGAGTCAGTTTGTGTGGAGGCCTAGGAGTAACTAACTGAAAATAGTGCTATTGGCAGGCATTGTACCCAACTGAGCCCTGTCTCTCTAGTAATTTTCAGCATCTTGGACTCCAGTACCCCGTTCAGTCGTTCGACTTTGTCGCTGCTTTGGGGTCTGTAGGGTGTGTGATAGGCTAAGTGTGACCCTACCATCTTCCAGACTTCTTGGGTTGAGCTAGCAGTGAATGCTGGGCCCTGATCACACTCAAGGACCTCAGTTACTGCCAACCTACAAACAGTTTCCTGCATTAGTTTCTTAGCAGTTGTTGTGGCTGTCTAATTTCAGACGGGGTAGGCTTCTGGCCACCCAGAGAACAAGTCTACCACTACTAGCACATATTGAAACCCTTGGCTCATTGGCATCTGGATGTGGTCAATTTGAATCCGTTGGAACGGGTACTGGGCTTTGAGGAGACATTTGGTTGGTGTAGGCTCAGTTCTTCCCGGGTTGCACTGCGCACAGATGAGGCAAGACTGAGTATGCCTCACCAGGACAGGGGTTATCCCTGGGGCCACCCATGTTTTGTCAATTAGTTCTTTCATGATGGTCTTAGATTGGTGGGTGGGCCCATGAGCTATTGAAGCTATCAGAGGATAGAAAGCTTTAGGCAGACATACTCTCTTTCCTTTGGTCCACAGTCCAGATTCTTTCTCTTCTTGGGCCTGCTTCTGTAACTAGACTAGCAGGTCCCAGGAGACCTCTTTTGGTTCCTGTGTTAGGTCTGTTGTGGACTCTGCTGCCATGAAGACTTGTGAGGTTTGTTCTTCCTCTTTCACTGCTGCTTGGTCAGCTAGAGCATTTCCTCAGGCTTCAGAGGTGTCAGCTCGAGTATGAGCCTCTACCTTGATCCCTGCCACTTGGGTGGGCAGGAGTACTGCTGCCATTAGAACCGCTACTGCTTAAGCATTCTTGATTGGAGTAATATGGAAGGCCCGGGATTACATCATGGCTGCAGGAACCCCAAAGTCATGAACTACTCCAAAGGTATATCTAGAGTCTGTGTAGATATTGGCGGTAGAGTCTTTTGCCATGAGGCAGGCAATGAGTTCAGCCTCCTGTGCTGACTGGTCTGGGCGCAATTGTCTTGCACACAGCACCTCATGCTCACTAGTGACTGCCATGCCTGTATGGAACTTCCCCTTGTCATCGGTGTACCTTGAGCCGTTCACAAAGAAAGTCCAGTGTGGATTCAGTAATGGAGTGTCTTGAATTGATGGTGGTGTTCCTACTTCAGCCTCCATAATTGTGAGGCAGTCGTGTTCCGGTTCAGCATAAATTGAGTCAGAGGAACCCCATAGTTCTTCTTGAAGATCCTCTTCGGCCTGTAGATCAATACAATCTTCAGATTCTCCAGTATACTCCCCCCCCCCCCCCCCTTGGAAGAGGGAGAAGAGCAGCAGGATTGAGGATGTGACATCTTTGAATAGTGACATTATCAGGTAGGAGCAGGCTACCTTGCAACCGTAGGTGACGTTGATTAGTCAGATGCCTAGGTTGTGTTTGTTGGAGAATGGCAGAAATGTCATGTGGTGCTAGAATAGTGAGGGGTGACCTAGTACCATATCAGAAGTGGTGTCCAGCAGGACACTGGCTGCATGTACAGCTCTGACACAGGAAGGGGCTGTCCTGGCTACTGGGTCCAGTCTCTTTTTATGGTAGGACTTTGGGGTCCTTCAGGGTCACAGTGACTGGTGGGACATTGAGGCATCCGATATCCTGGGGTCCTTTGGCCCAGAGAGCATCGGGGATGAGGTGCAATATGGTTTGCAGTGAATCCCCTTGCTCATATGAATCAGTGGAGAATTTTATTGTCAGACATCTAGCAGTCGTGGGCGTCACATAACTTGAGTGAAAACCACAAAGAAGCGAGACAGTGTCTTACCAGAAAGAGGATGTTAAACTAAGAGCATAGCAGAAACTAGCATTTATGAGAAAAGAAAAAGTTCCCAGGGGTCAAAGTTCTGACCCCTCAGCTCAGGGATGGGAATGTGGTCCATTATCAGTGAGGAGTATTTGCCTGTCTTTTTCTCCACGATGCTTTGCAGGTCTCACCATGTGCATCCATAGGTTTGGTGCACTTGAGACAATTTCTTGTAAAATGGCATTGGGTGAGTATCAGGATCAGGCAGTAAGTTCACTATAGTGAACAACTGCTGTGGGGTGAAGGACACATATTTGGGCGGGCCCTGGGGACGTGTTAGTGCCAGGGCTTCCCTAAGGGTTTCGTAATTGCCCCTCTCTAGATCTTGCATGTTTATTTGCAATGCAGTAATCTGAGACTGGAGGGCGGTGTTTGGGTTCTGTGCAGCAGGACTACCCTCGTTCCATGGTGCCAATTGGGGAGGGGTGGGAGTCCTTGTGCCCGACAGAGTCTACCGCCTCGTCAGACTGCGTTTGATCGGGCTCTTCTGTCTGACCTCCCACCATTATGGGTGTGGGGGTCGTGATTTGACGGGGAGTCATAAAAGCCATCCAGGTTTATCATCGGGTACAGCATAGAGACCACCGGGACACTAGAGGTGATAGGGGGGGGTCCAGGCCAAAGGAGATTTAAAGGTCCAGCCATGGGCGTTGGCTGTGGAAAAGATAGCGCCGTAGCGGGGACTGAGGAGACGTGCTGGGGAACTACAGAGGTGCGGTTATGTGGGCGTAAAGCCCCACAGGCTAGGCACGTATTACTGGAGGCGGAATTCTGTTGACAGCACACTTTACAAGTCCAGCCTTTTTCCTGTCTGACAGCGCCATTTTATAGGGTGGTGGCTTCTCTCGCCCAGTTAGTATACCGGGTTTACAGTAGTATCTCCAGCTGCTTTCATCATAATTTAGTTCTCCCCCCGTCTTTTCAAATTCCGTACAACAGTCCAACCACACTCGGACGGTATCTTAACTTTTCATCCTCCAACTTCCCTCTTTTCTCATTTAACGTCAGCCACGTAACAGGGCAGTGTGCCATCTTTTGGTATGTTATACATTTTTTCTAACTTGCTTAAACATTTAACAAATAGTTTTCCTCGTTTGTCCGCCACGTACTGCTCAGGGGAACAGTAACCCTTCGGGACACTCCCTTGATTTCTCATAGTCTCTCGCACCTACTGGAGCCGTCTAAAGACCTCTGTATAGAGTAATCACTGGACTTGATGACCTTTGAGTCCCGGTCAAGCACACTGGGCTACAGCGGATCACTCTCCCCCCCTTCTGTGATCGTCCCCTTTTTTGAGATTTGAATCAGACGCCGGGCTGCTCTCCGATACAGGCTAATAGGAGAACTCTGTGTCTCAGTCAGTGATACTTGTCAACAGAGTCTTCACAACTTATAAACGCAACACAGTACATCAAGACTCTAAAACATCTTGCCTCTCTCTGTGGAGGCCTTCGTAACCTATACTTGTATCAAGTGCTCAGATATCTCTCTAGTCAGACCTTCGACTCACTGTCTAAATCTGACCGCCTCCTCCCCATCTGTGATCCGGGCAGACGCCTCTGGCTGTCCCGCGATACAGGCAATTGAGGTAGACTTTGGATATCTAGCGTTTAACACAGATACTCAAGGTTCTCCCTGTTTCCTCATAACGAGATAACGATATTTACAACACATCAAGTTATTATCAAATACATGGGGTTCTTACTTTCATGCCCTCGAGAATGTCCTAAGCTGACACGGCACCCCTCCATCAGACATGCTTGGATGGACTACACTAAAGGACACATGGAGGTAAAATAAGACCGTTTTCTTACCTCTTATCGCGGGCCTGCAGTCCCAATGTCCGTTAGTGAGATCCTCCTCGTCTGGTCTCTGGGGGTCCTGGATCAGGGGATCCTATTCTCGAGCCCCACGTTGGGCTCCAACTGTTTTGGATCTGATCAATGGTTGATGTGCTGGTCCAAATTATAGAAGTAGGTTTACAGGCCTGGAGAGAAATGACACTGACCACTCAGATGGGAGTCAACGCATATCTCTGGTTTATTGCGGAACAGCAGACAGTATATAGGACAGGGAGGAGTGGGGGGTGTAAGGTGGCGTATATCGTTTCTATTGGCTATAAACTCTGTATTTTCTGTCACATCTATGTGATAAACTCACAGGCTGCCACCCTTAAAACGTAGCTTTTAATATTATCTAAAATAAGAAATATACAAAGGAACTCTCCAACATAGAACAAAATAATGAACAAATACAAAAAATGGAGCAATAGCACTGGGTTAATAATTGGTATTCGGGTTAGTATAGAAAAGTACAGATAAACTATAAAAAAGTATTATTCTAGAACAAAGATCCAGAGATGATTATGTGATTGTCCATCCTTCTCCTGACTGTAATCATAGATGCTCATTGTCAGTTATCAAATAGCACAAACAATTACCCTTAAAGCAGAGTGTTTTGCGTCAACCCAAGTAAAGCAGAGTGTTTTGCGTCAACCCAAGTAAAGCAGAGTGTTTTGCATCAACCCAAGTAAAGCAGAGTGTTTTGCGTCAACCCAAGTAAAGCAGAGTGTTTTGCGTCAACCCAAATTGGTGACACCAATATCCCTTAAATACACGAATAATTGGATGCCATCTAGATTGATGACCTCCTCGTTCCAACGCGTTTCAACCTTATTGCCCTTGGGTTCTTCGGGGGACGAATTAAACACAGAATGATAGGGGTATAAGTAGTGCCTTAATGTTTAGATGATATTTAGGTTGGTAGTATATGACATTGATAGAAGATTGTCTCCTTGCGTATCACGGACGTGGGTAGTCCCACATCGTGACAGCCACCTGTGGAATAATATAATGTACATGAGCCTCCAACTCACATTAAAGTGGCCTAGATTCACATTGAGTGATGTCCCGATTAGGTGACACATAGAGAGACGTGTAGTGTATACATCCAATACAGGTTGCCGGGCCGGGGTCCGGTATTCAGGGCGACTTAGTGCTGCTTCACATGCATCTCAGCCGACTTATGGTTGATATATAAATATATATATGGGCCCAATAGGTAGGAGTAGACCGCTGATGTATTATAATGCAATCTACAAGGGATCAAGATGGTGAAAATGAGTAACTTAAAGTATCCCACAAGATCGCCCCAAACTAAAGCTCGGGCAGAGGCATTAATCGCTGGTACTCCAGTATTGTGTAAGAGCTAGGTTACCTGTAGGGCAGTCTGTCCATGTGTATGCGGCGTCCGATAACCCCCCCGCTATGCTGCGCTCAGCGCTTTGAAATAGCCGCTGGCTGATGACATCACTAGGTCACATGATTGGAACCCGATCATGTGACCAGTCACATGATTGCAGATCTTTAAAAGGTCCTTAACCAATGTATTCCGTGTGGTAGATGTCTCTAGTGCTTCTAAAGGGTCAGTTTAAACTATACTTAGATAAGAATGTAAAAGGGAAGATGATGATACATAAGGTTATTTATTCTTAAAGTCACATTCTATTATTTAATTGATTTAATTATTAAGTATTCACCGAATCATTACATCACTGGACAAAACACACTTTGCTTTGGTCCAGGTCCATTGATGAGATGTTGCTACTTTGGGCAGGCACTGAGGCGGAATTTAATCCATTTATGAGCGATCTCAGTTGCAGTCATTTAGGCCTCTATTTCACGTCGGAGCTCCAACATGGTCGGATTGCCTTTTTGGATATTCTCATTGAGCGTGGGCTGGGTGATTCTATTAAAGGAAAAAGACATCTACTAACAGCCCGTGAGGTGGTTTTCATCCAGTCCCACAAAACAGAGGAATACCCAAAGGACAATTCCTGACTATCCGCAGGAATTGGTCTGAACAAGAAGCCTTCACTGCGGAGGCGCATAAATTGTTTAACCGCTTTACGAATAGAGGATATCCGGACTCCTGCCTCTATGAGGCCTGGGCCCATCCACAATCAGTAAAACGGTCGTCACTATCTCAACCTAAGATGAGAGACGTGCCTAAAGAGTGATTGGCACATACAATACTGAGGCTAAACAAGTACAGCATAAAATGAACCAATACTGGTCACTATTAAAAACAGACCCGCACCTAGATAAATGTCTACCGGAGAACCCAGCGATTACATATAGGCGGGGTCGAAGTATTGGGGACACATTGGTCCACAGCCATTTTGAATCTCCGCATAAGAACACATGGCTCCAGAATAGGAGCCCGGGCACATTCAGATGTGGAAAGTGCAAGGCGTGCCCCTTTATCCATATAGGGAACACTTTTATGGACAGGCACAATGTGAGTGTAATTTAAAATACATAGGAAAGACCTGTAGGCCTTTCAAAAAACGGATTTTAGAGCATATAGGGGATATACGAAACAGACGAGACAAACCTCTAGCTAGACATGTTGTCCTGTATCGTGAAGGAAACATCTAATCGATACATTTCTCAGTAATTGAAACCATCAAACCCTCAATACGAGGGGGTAATTTGGATAAGATTTTGAAACAAAAAGAATCCAGATGGATTTTTACCCTTAAAACCATGGCCCCGCAGGGGATAAACGAGGGGATTGATTTTGCGTGCTTTTTATAGTCCATCATCTTACTTAGGGGTTCCTATATGTTTTAACACATATATGGAGTATCTAATTGACAATGGGGCTCATTAGCTACCCCAATAACCCTCCGTAGTAAATTGGGGAACACAATTGGGAAGACCCCTTTCAAATATATTTAATTATAAAAATGTTATAATAATAATAAAAATATAATAAAGAAAATTCTATATAACACACGATATACTACTGCAATATATTGGTAGATAGGACTAATCTAACTAAAAAACTTAATAATTACATCAATTAAATAATAGAATGTGACTTTAAGAATAAATAACCTTATGTATCAGACCCTTTAGAAGCACTAGAGACATTGAGCGCATCGAGGCCCTAAGGGTAAGACTGCGTGTACACAAGACTATACATCATCATCATCATCATCTACCACACTGAATACGTTGGTTAAGGACCTTTTAAAGAGCTGCGATCATGTGACCTAGTGATGTCATCAGCCGGCGGCTATTTCAAAGTGCTGGACGCAGCCTACCGACGCTCTGTACTTTCTATAATATATCTGCACTTTCTATAATATATCTGTACTTTCTATAGTATATCTGTACTTTCTATAGTATATCTGTACTTTCTATAGTATATCTGCACTTTCTATAATATATCTGCGCTTTCTATAGTATATCTGCGCTTTCTATAGTATATCTGTACTTTCTATAGTATATCTGCACTTTCTATAGTATATCTGCACTTTCTATAATATATCTGTACTTTCTATAGTATATCTGTACTTTCTATAGTATATCTGTGCTTTCTATAGTATATCTGTACTTTCTATAGTATATCTGTACTTTCTATAGTATATCTGTGCTTTCTATAGTATATCTGTACTTTCTATAGTATATCTGTACTTTCTATAGTATATCTGCGCTTTCTATAGTATATCTGTACTTTCTATAGTATATCTGTGCTTTCTATAGTACATCTGTACTTTCTATAGTATATCTGTACTGTCTATAGTATATCTGCGCTTTCTATAGTATATCTGTACTTTCTATAGTATATCTGTACTTTCTATAGTATATCTGTACTTTCTATAGTATATCTGCACTTTCTATAGTATATCTGTACTTTCTATAGTATATCTGTACTTTCTATAATATATCTGCACTTTCTATAGTATATCTGCACTTTCTATAGTATATCTGCACTTTCTATAGTATATCTGCACTTTCTATAGTATATCTGCACTTTCTATAGTATATCTGTACTTTCTATAGTATATCTGCACTTTCTATAGTATATCTGTACTTTCTATAGTATATCTGTACTTTCTATAGTATATCTGTACTTTTCTATAGTATATCTGCGCTTTCTATAGTATATCTGCACTTTCTATAGTTTATCTGTACTTTCTATAGTATATCTGCACTTTCTATAGTTTATCTGTACTTTCTATAGTATATCTGCACTTTCTATAGTATATCTGTACTTTCTATAGTATATCTGCACTTTCTATAGTATATCTGTACTTTCTATAGTATATCTGTGCTTTCTATAGTATATCTGTACTTTCTATAGTATATCTGTGCTTTCTATAGTATATCTGTACTTTCTATAATATATCTGTACTTTCTATAGTATATCTGTGCTTTCTATAGTATATCTGTACTTTCTATAGTATATCTGTGCTTTCTATAATATATCTGCACTTTCTATAGTATATCTGCACTTTCTATAGTATATCTGCACTTTCTATAGTTTTTCTGTACTTTCTATAGTATATCTGTACTTTCTATAGTATATCTGTACTTTCTATAGTATATCTGTGCTTTCTATAATATATCTGTACTTTCTATAGTATATCTGTACTTTCTATAGTATATCTGTACTTTCTATAGTATATCTGCACTTTCTATAGTATATCTGTACTTTCTATAGTATATCTGCACTTTCTATAGTATATCTGTACTTTCTATAGTATATCTGCACTTTCTATAGTATATCTGTACTTTCTATAGTATATCTGCACTTTCTATAGTATATCTGCACTTTCTATAGTATATCTGTACTTTCTATAATATATCTGCACTTTCTATAGTATATCTGTACTTTCTATAGTATATCTGTACTTTCTATAGTATATCTGCACTTTCTATAGTATATCTGTACTTTCTATAGTATATCTGCACTTTCTATAGTATATCTGTACTTTCTATAGTTTATCTGTACTTTCTATAGTATATCTGTGCTTTCTATAGTTTATCTGCACTTTCTATAGTATATCTGTGCTTTCTATAGTATATCTGCACTTTCTATAGTATATCTGCGCTTTCTATAGTATATCTGTGCTTTCTATAGTTTATCTGTACTTTTCTATAGTATATCTGCGCTTTCTATAGTTTATCTGCACTTTCTATAGTACATCTGTACTTTCTATAGTATATCTGCGCTTTCTATAGTATATCTGCACTTTCTATAGTATATCTGTACTTTCTATAGTATATCTGTACTTTCTATAGTATATCTGTGCTTTCTATAGTTTATCTGCACTTTCTATAGTATATCTGTGCTTTCTATAGTATATCTGCACTTTCTATAGTATATCTGCGCTTTCTATAGTATATCTGTGCTTTCTATAGTTTATCTGTACTTTTCTATAGTATATCTGCACTTTCTATAGTATATCTGCACTTTCTATAGTATATCTGCGCTTTCTATAGTATATCTGCGCTTTCTATAGTATATCTGTACTTTCTATAGTTTATCTGTACTTTCTATAGTATATCTGCACTTTCTATAGTATATCTGCACTTTCTATAGTTTATCTGCACTTTCTATAGTATATCTGCACTTTCTATAGTATATCTGTACTTTCTATAGTATATCTGCACTTTCTATAGTTTTTCTGTACTTTCTATAGTTTATCTGTACTTTCTATAGTATATCTGCACTTTCTATAGTTTATCTGCACTTTCTATAGTATATCTGTACTTTCTATAGTATATCTGCACTTTCTATAGTATATCTGTACTTTCTATAGTATATCTGCACTTTCTATAGTATATCTGTACTGTCTATAGTATATCTGTACTTTCTATAGTATATCTGCACTTTCTATAGTATATCTGCACTTTCTATAGTATATCTGTACTTTCTATAGTATATCTGCACTTTCTATAGTATATCTGTACTGTCTATAGTATATCTGTACTTTCTATAGTATATCTGTACTTTTCTATAGTATATCTGTACTTTCTATAGTATATCTGTGCTTTCTATAGTTTATCTGCGCTTTCTATAGTATATCTATGCTTTCTATAGTATATCTGTACTTTCTATAGTTTATCTGTACTTTTCTATAGTATATCTGCACTTTCTATAGTATATCTGTACTTTACTATAGTATATCTGTACTTTCTATAGTATATCTGTACTTTCTATAGTATATCTGCACTTTCTATAGTATATCTGTACTGTCTATAGTATATCTGTACTTTCTATAGTATATCTGTACTTTTCTATAGTATATCTGTACTTTCTATAGTATATCTGCACTTTCTATAGTATATCTGCGCTTTCTATAGTATATCTATGCTTTCTATAGTATATCTGTACTTTCTATAGTTTATCTGTACTTTTCTATAGTATATCTGTACTTTCTATAGTTTATCTGTACTTTCTATAATATATCTGTACTTTCTATAGTTTATCTGTACTTTCTATAGTATATCTGTACTTTCTATAGTATATCTGTGCTTTCTATAGTTTATCTGTACTTTTCTATAGTATATCTGTACTTTCTATAGTATATCTGTACTTTCTATAGTTTATCTGTACTTTCTATAATATATCTGTACTTTCTATAGTATATCTGTACTTTCTATAGTATATCTGTACTTTCTATAGTATATCTGCGCTTTCTATAGTTTATCTGTGCTTTCTATAGTATATCTGTACTTTCTATAGTTTATCTGTACTTTCTATAGTATATCTGTACTTTCTATAGTATATCTGTGCTTTCTATAGTATATCTGCACTTTCTATAGTATATCTGTACTTTCTATAGTATATCTGTACTTTCTATAGTATATCTGTGCTTTCTATAGTATATCTGTACTTTCTATAGTTTATCTGTACTTTCTATAGTATATCTGTACTTTCTATAGTATATCTGTACTTTCTATAGTATATCTGTACTTTCTATAGTATATCTGTCTTTGTTTTTTGCAATCGGTCGCTAGGTATCCTAATAATGGTTTATTAATGGGATAGCATACTAATCAGGGCCATCCTAGGGCATCCAGGAGGTTCCCGATACAGGGGGGGGGGGGGCTGTTCTATTTTTAGGCAGGGTATAAATAGTGAGAGGGTCAGCTACAGGGAGAGAGCCCATAGCTTATTACTAACCCGAATATCAATTATTACCCCAGCGCTATTGCTCCAGGTTTTGTGTTTGTTCATTATTTTGTTCTATGTTGGAGGGTTCCTTTGTATATTTTATATAATATGAAAAGCTACGTTATAAGGGAGGCCGCCTGTGAGATGGAGTACTAGAATTTGCCACCTTATACAAATCAACACCTACAGACGGGTTATAGTCTGAACTGTGGCACCACATCTAAGTGACAAGAGGAAGTCCCCCCCCCCCTTCCAGAGAGGGGAAGCTGCTGCTTTCTGTCTCTTTGAAGCTTGAGCTTTTTTGGGTGTGGCGATATGTAATATTTATTTATTTTTTAGATATTTTATATGTAAAATTGGGAAATGGGGTGATTTATAATGTATATATATTTTTTTACTTTATATTTAATAACTATTTCCCCCTTAGGGGCTGGACCTGGGATCTTTTCATCCCTTGTCGTATTCACCCTGATAGATCTCTATTAGGGTGAATAGGACTTCACACTGTCCCTACTGCCCTGGGCATAGTGCACACAGCAGCAGGGAGCAGACTATGGCAGTCAGGGCTTCAGCAGCGTCCTGTCTGTCATGGTAACCGATCGGAGACCCAGGATTACACTGCTGGGGCTCCGATCACAAGCTGCCACTGCCACCAATAAAGAGGAGGGGACCCTCTGGCCACTGCCACCAATGATTATAATAGTTATAATACTGGGGGGGGGGGGCACACTGCGCCACCAATTAATATACTTTATGCCTGAATACAAACGCAGGCTGCGGGTGCCGGCCATATCCCATAGCCGGCACCCATGACTGCGCGCTGCGATACGCCACAATTAACCAATCATGTGCCGCACCTGACGGGTTAATAGCGGCGGATCGCAGCGCGCAGTCATGGGTGCCGGGTATGGGATATGGCCGGCACCCGCAGCACGTCCCATGTCAGTAACTCGTGTGTGAAAGCGGCAGAGCAGCGGAGGGTCTAGGCACAAATGGCGACAAGACTACAAAGTCTTGTCGCCATTTTGCAATATTAAGTCGCATTGGCGACTATTTTGGTTGCCATCTGGAGCCCTGCACAGTATACAGTATAGCACCCTATAGTATACGGCACCCCACAGTATAGCACCCTTATAGGAAAGAGGTGTCAGGAAATTCCATACTGAACGCCAAGAGTCATCATCCAATACATACCGTCAGAGCAATCCCCGTAGGTGAATTTACTCGTGCTGTCAGAAATTGTAGTGGAATGGACGGATTAGAGGATGAACTTGACAGGGTGAAAAAAAGATTGAGGGAGAGAAACTATCCAGACTGGATGATTAATAGAGGAAAAGAGATGGCACTGCAAAAGGAGAGAAAAGATATGTTGTTTGGGAAACCAAAACATAAGTTGAATAAAACTCCTGCTGACAATGTGGAGACACGGGTAAACGGTTGTCGGGACAGTATTCCCACTCTTTCCTTGACATACAGTACTGAATTTAATACAATCAGTTCTGCAATAAAAAAGTGCTTACCCATTTTGTTTGACGACAAAATTTTATATCAAGCACTTAAATCAGGTTGCAGAATTGTCTCTAGAAAGGCCCCTACCCTGTCCTGTTCGCTGTCCCCGTCTCTCTACACTGCCAGCTGCAGTGGAACCAATATAAAGCCAAGCTGGCCTATTTATAAGGGATTTACAAGATGTGGTAATAATCGCTGTAAAACTTGCAACCATGTGCTCCCTACGAGATCATTTGATAATGCGGATCATTCATACAGTTTTCCGATACGTACGTACATCAATTGTAACACGGAGGGTGTTATTTATGTCATTCGATGCACACATTGTGACCTGATGTATGTGGGAAGCACAGCTCGCAAGTTTAAAAGTCGAGTACTTGAACATCTCAATTATATCAGCAACCCTAATATCTTGAATATTTCAAATATAGCAAGGCACTTTATACAGGTACATGCTCGCCAGGTGTCATTCTTTCAGGCTTATGCCATTGAGCGAGTATTGGCTCCGAAAAGGGGCGGTGACCATCGGAAGAAGATTCTCCTTCGTGAGGCCTACTGGATCTTTAGACTGGGCACTAGGGTTCCAGTAGGTCTCAATCTCAAGAAAGAACTTATATACATTTATCAGTAAAATTCTGGGTACACCCAGTGGGTTGTCATTATTGCGTATTGCTTACTGTATATCACCATTAATATTTTATGTTCATCTAATCAATATCTTGGTGGGTATGCTTCTGATGCACATCATATCACTCTTAATGTAATGGGACAGTTTATTAAGATCCTTGCATTGGTATATGATACGTAGAAACTTTTATTTCCTGGACTTGCATGCATCTCTGTTCATCCACGTACTAGAACGCTGGTCAGATAGGATAGTTTCTTTCATTTACCCCGATTGTGCATGGTAAATCCTAACAATATGCACCCATGATTTTTTTTGACAACCAGCCCTTTCCATCTGATATATGTATCTAATCTTTACTATTTGCAAGTGTAAGCCTGTTATTAGGACGGTGGAGCCATTGTATTTCTACTCCTACCTTGTTACTCATTATCAAAAAGTCAGACGAGTCCGATCTGGGGTTGCTGGTACCGTATAATCAATCAGTTTTGTGCCGAAAGGCAGTAGGCCATATTATTTGTTACTACATTTTCTGTATTTAGTTTTTATACATATTATTTGTTTTTAATTGATGAATCGATGAAGTATTCACACTGTGCGGTATTCCTGCGGAATGAATACACGGGACAACCGGGGGTTAACAAGCGGGGGGAATGTCCACACAGTGTGCTGCTAATTACCATTTGATCAAGGTAAAAAACGAAAAAAGGTGTCTGAGTGTGTAGCAAGTAATGTTGCTTGAAAACAGTTCGCCCCTAATGGGGGAGGGTTGTCTTCAATCCCTTTATATTGAGGGGCCACACTCAGCTATTTGTTACGACTAAGGGTACTCACCCGAAACGCGTCATCCTGCCGTGTACCTGATGGTGATGTCTGTCTACTGTTTATAAATTAATAAAGAAGAGCTGAAAGAGGATTTATTTGTCTCCGGGATCCTTCCTTAACTTTTTACTGTATAGCACCCTATAGTATACAGCACCCCACAGTATGCAGTATAGCACCCCATAGTATACAGCACCCCACAGTATAGCACCCTATAGTATACAGCACCCAACACTATACAGTATAGCACCCTATAGTATACAGAACCCCACAGTATGCAGTATAGCACCCTATAGTATACAGCACCTCACAGTATACAGTATAGCACCCTATAGTATACAGCACCTCACAGTATACAGTATAGCACCCTATAGTATACAGCACCCCACAGTATACAGTATACAGCTCCCCACAGTATGCAGTATAGCTCCCTACAGTATACAGTATAGCTCCCTACAGTATACAGCACCTCACAGTATGCAGTATAGCTCCCTACAGTATACAGCTCCCCACAGTATGCAGTATAGCTCCCTACAGTATACAGCTCCCCACAGTATACAGTATAGCACCCTGTAGTATACAGCTCCCCACAGTATACAGTATAGCACCCTGTAGTATACAGCTCCCCACAGTATGCAGTATAGCACCCTATAGTATACAGCACCCCAGAGTATGCAGTATAGCACCCTATAGTATACAGCACCCCACAGTATGCAGTATAGCACCCTATAGTATACAGCACCCCAGAGTATGCAATATAGAACCCTATAGTGTTATGGAATATTGAGACAAAGTGGATACTTGCTTGTTGAGAACTATACTATAGTTAAAGTGGCGATCAGGCACCCAGCCAACGCCTAGAACAAAAATCTTGCTCTTTGCTTTATCATGTGTCACAAGACGGTTTCCGTTCAGCTCAAGCAAGCAGCTTCAAATAGACAGAAAGTAGCAGCTTCCTCTATCTGGAAGGGGGAGGGGAGAACTTCCTCTTGCACGTAGATGTGGCAGAAGATACAGAGTTTATAGCCAATAGAAAATATATACGCCACCTTACACCCCCCTCCTTCCTGTCCTATATACTGTCTGCTGTTCGGCAATAAACCAGCAATATGCGTTGACTCCCACCTGCGTGGTCAGTGTCATTTCTCTCCAGGCCTGTAAAACTACTTCTATAATTTGGACCAGCACATGAACTTTACTGACCATTGATCAGATCCAAAACTGAGTCACGTAGCGCCACCCTTCACTGCGCTGATAGTAGTGTAGGGAGAGGATGCTGCTGCTGTTACTAGTGTAGGGAGAGGATGCTGCTGCTGTTACTAGTGTAGGGAGAGGATGCTGCTGCTGTTACTAGTGTAGGGAGAGGATGCTGCTGCTGTTACTAGTGTAGGGAGAGGATGCTGCTGCTGTTACTAGTGTAGGGAGAGGATGCTGCTGCTGTTACTAGTGTAGGGAGAGGATGCTGCTGCTGTTACTAGTGTAGGGAGAGGATGCTGCTGCTGTTACTAGTGTAGGGAGAGGATGCTGCTGCTGTGAGGGAAAGAATAGGAGAGAATCTTTAATCTGAAGTGCGATCTACATGGATTTAGTTGTGTGGGTGCAGTGCACAATCTTTTTACCCTGCCCTGAGCCCTGTGACAGAGAAAAACAACTTTTATCCGCCTGTTAGTTAGGTGGGAGGCGGCGGCGGCCGTTTTATGCGAGCTCAGTGCACCAGCACAGCATCTGAGCTTTTGTCACATTCAAATCCAAGCTTGAAATACTGCAGTAATAATCAGGATTTTAAAAAACACCCTTTTTGGGCAAAATACACTATTTTACAGCCCTTGCTGCATCTGCACGTGTGAAATTTAAGCGCTATATACAGCTTTCATATTCTGGTATTAAAAAAAACACACATTTAGTGCAAAAATCTTAATTTCTCAGCCTTTGCTGCATATGACATTGTGAGATACACCCTTTAAATACTGTTGTTCTATTCTGTTATTAAAAAAACACCCATTTTGGGCAAGATCCTAAATTTGAGAAATATGAGGAGAGCGTCAAATAAGGGACGTGGCCCAGGTCGTGGTGCTGCTGGCGGAGCTCCTGTTGCAGGGAGAGGACGTGGTCGATCTGTGCCAGCTACACGCACAAGTGAAACCCCTTCATCGGGTGCGAGTAGGCGACAGAACCTGCAGCGGTATTTGGTCGGGCCTAATGCTGCTCTACGAATGGTGAGGCCAGAACAAGTACAGGCGATAGTAGATTGGGTTGCTGACAGTGGATCCAGTTCCTTCACATTGTCTCCCACCCAGTCTCCTGCTGAAAGACCACAGTTGGCACCTGCAGCCGATGTCCATCAGTCTTTCACCTCACCCCCTTGAAAATCAGCCAAGCAGTCTGAGCCCCAAGTCATGCAGCAGTCTCTTCTGCTTTTTGATGACTCTGTTAGCAGGCTTTCCCAGGGCCATCCACCTAGCCCTGCCCCAGAAGTGGAAGAGATTGTGTGCACCGATGCCCAACCACTTATGCTTCAAGATGAGTACATGGGAGGACCATCGCAGCACATCTCGGATGATGACGAAACACAGGTGCCAACTGCTGGGGCTTTCAGTGTGCAGACCGACAAAGAGGGCATGGGTGAAGACTGGGTGGAAGATGATGTGGAGGACGATGAGGCCCTCGATCCCGCATGGAATCAAGGTCATGCGAGTGACCGATGTAGTTCGGAGTTAGAGGCGGTGGTCGCACAGAGACACCAGCACAGCAGAGGAGGGAGCAGGGTGCAAAAGCGGAGCGGCCGTCCCCTAGACAGTACGCCTGCTACTGCCCACCGCAGCAAGGGACCGAGCACACCAAAGCCAGCTCCAAGGAGTTCCCTGGCGTCGCAGGTACACAATTGTCCAGCCAGGGCACAGTTCTGGAGGATGACGAGGTGGATGATGAGGAGGAGATGGAGGAGGAGGAACCATGTTCACAGCGGGGTGGCACCCAGACCAGCTCATTGCCATCACTGATGCGTGGCTGGGGGGAAACAGAGGACACAGACGATACACCTCCCACAGAGGACAGCTTGTCGTTGCCTCTGGGCAGCCTGGCACACATGGGCGATTACATGTGCAATGAGCAGGACACTGGGTCAGTGGGGTTGCTATGCAGTGGGTCAGTATAAATGTGTAATAGTTTGTGACGCCAGTTGCAGCTTGCGCAGGTACTGTTGCAGGGCCCTTTAAGATGTTATAGCTCATATACCAGGTGAGGAATGCCAGAGGGGGATAGTGTCTCTGTATAATGGGTATGGTGTCAACGGTGTCTCCTACCTTGGTACGGCTGGACTCCTGGATCCCGGCTCACATGCAACAAAACGAGTGTTGTTAATAGGAGTTTTGATGGAATAATTGAGATCCAGACAGGAAATATCGTCCAACTCGTCTTTACTTAATGGCAGCTTTGAATCCGTACAAGTTACAGCATAGTCTTGGGTCCCAGCAGGTTTTGGCAATATGTGGCAGGAATTTATATCTATTCTGCTTCTGGTACATACGCCTATAGATCTGGAAGGTATCTATCTTCTGCTCTGTCTGTCTTCTGCTTGGTAATGGGTCTGACTAGCTGGGGAGGAACTTGGCTTCTCCTGGACTTGGAAAATGTACTCACAGCTTGACTCACAGGGGATGCTTCTTCCTGGATGCTGGAGATGGCTGCTTCTCTGGTCAACCAGCTGAGGAAGATGACTCAGGCTGGGAAGATGGATCCTGACCTCAGCCGAGGTTGGATCCAGGGTTGGGATCCCTTGTTCTGGGAGCTCCTATCAACACAACCTACCCCAACAGGGGGTGGCTGGTACACACCCTAGACTTCCTACTCCTCCTCATGATACAGGACATGGGAACGTCCCACTTCTGCTCATACAGGGGAGCCTAGACTGGAATGGACTATTCCGGTCTAAACTGTTCTATAGACTGCCCATATATTGCCGCCACCTACTGGTGTACAGGAATAATTACAGCAATTTACATAAAACAGTCCATATAATGGAAAATACAATGTCAGATTACACAGGATGATAACACATTTACACTTAACATCATATAGCAGGGAAACAGAGTTTTAGTGACATACTCTGGGATGTTACACATGCTGCAGTGTCTCCGCAACGACCGCCGAGTTGCCCACATTCTAACTTGTGCTGATTACTGGGTGGCCACGCTGCTGGATCCCCGTTACAAGGACAACGTACCGTCCTTAATTCCGTCACTGGAGCGTGATGGTAATATGCGAGTACAAGCGCACGCTGGTAGACGCGCTGCTGGTGGCATTCCCACCTGACAGCGGGGGCACAGTGGAAGCACAAGGCGAAGGCAGAGGAAGAGGTCGCCAACACAGCTGGGGCACCGCCAGCACCTCAGAAGGCAGGGTTAGCATGGCCGACATGTGGAAAAGCTTTGTCAGCACGCCACAACAACCAGCACCACCAGCTGATATGTAACGTCTTTGCAGGAGGCAGCATTTCACCAACATGGTGGAGCAGTATGTGTGCACACGCCTACATGTACTGACTGACGGTTCTGCCCCCTTCAACTTCTGGGTCTCCAAATTGGGCACATGGCCTGAGCTTGCCCTTTACTCATTGGAGGTGCTGGCCTGCCCTGCAGCCGGTGTATTATCTGAACATGTGTTTAGCACGGCAGGGGGCGTCATCACAGACAAGCACAGCCGCCTGTCCACAGCCAACGTGGACAAGCTCACGTTCATTACAATGAACCAGGCCTGGATCTCTCAGGACTTGTCCGTACCTTGTGCTGAATAGACATGTATACCGGCACTAAGCAGTCATTGTTATACTGCAGCGCAATTGCTCATTCATGTATTTTGGATATTTCACACTCTTTTGAAGTCTACCCTAATAAAAATAAATAAATAAAATATAAAAATTAAAACCAAAAACCAGTGTTGGCTACCTTGTACTCCTCCACCGCTGCTTCCACCTACATCGCTACGTCCACCGCCTCCTCACACTCCTACTCCATATGTACGTATTTTATGTCATTTCACTAATTTTTCTGTTACATTCTTGGGTTGACATTTAACAATTTTTGCCGTGAATAAAAACCCCTGCTCTGCACAGGTGACAGGGACCGAAATTTTTAAAAAGAATCTGTTCCATTGGTGGGTGACATTAACCCATTTTTGGCAATGAAAACCCCTGCTCTGCATAGGTGACAGGGACTTAAATTTGTAAAATTCATCTTTAATTGGCCCTTTCATTCGATCCTTCTGCTTTAATAACTTCTCCCACATTTCAGCTCGATCACATTGCAGCCATTGACCTCCCTTGGATGTGGTCTCCCTTTCTCATGCTCCCTCTTCGGTGTGGAACCCTGATTCACTGCTAACCGTGATCAACATGGTAGGTGCATAAAAGAACATTGAAAGAGGACCCAGAGAGCTGAGAAGAGGAGTAGAGAGCTGAGAAGAGGAGTAGAGAGCTGAGAAGAGGAGTAGAGAGCTGAGAAGAGGAGCAGAGAGCTGAGAAGAGGAGCAGAGAGCTGAGAAGAGGAGCAGAGAGCTGAGAAGAGGAGCAGAGAGCTGAGAAGAGGAGCAGAGAGCTGAGAAGAGGAGCAGAGAGCTGAGAAGAGGAGCAGAGAGCTGAGAAGAGGAGCAGAGAGCTGAGAAGAGAAGCAGAGAGCTGAGAAGAGAAGCAGAGAGCTGAGAAGAGGAGCAGAGAGCTGAGAAGAGGAGCAGAGAGCTGAGAAGAGGAGCAGAGAGCTGAGAAGAGGAGCAGAGAGCTGAGAAGAGGAGCAGAGAGCTGAGAAGAGGAGCAGAGAGCTGAGAAGATGATCAGATTGCAGAGAAGAGGGGTAGAGAGCTGAGAAGAGGACCAGAGAGCTGAGAAGAGGACCCAGAGAGCTGAGAAGAGGACCAGAGAGCTGAGAAGACAGTCCGGGACGTTGATCACGGGACACAGAGGACGTCTATCTTGGGCACTGACAGTAAAGTTGGAAAAATATCAGATACATTTTGTCTGAACATACCAATTTCATGGGAACTGACAGACCGTGTATGGGGGCCAGAGATTAGGCAGCTGAGACAGTTTTTTAGTTGTAGCATAGTGATAATTCAATGGGCATATTGCATGGTCGGGGTCCTAGGAGGTTGGGGTCCATGAGAGGTTAGAAGTAGTGGTCATGGAGACCCACAAAGCTGAACAGTGGTCCCTTTATAGTGACTGGTGCATCCATGCTAATGTCTATGGGTGGGAAGGCTCCGGCACATGGTGGTCCCTCAGAGACCCACATGGTAGGAAGGGCTATGTAGCCTACAGTCTCTGTGTTGGGGTACTTTCACACTAGCGTTGTTAGAACCTGGCAGGCAGCTCTGTTGCTGGAACTGCCTGCCGGATCCGGAAATCCGTGTGCAAACAGATATCTTAGATATTCATTGAAATACCAGATTCGTCTTTCCAGTATCATCCGGAATAACGGATCCGGTATTTAATTTATTCAAAGCTAGAAAGAATGCGCATGCGCGGACTGGAAAACTGGATCCGGCGATTCAGCAATTTCCGGAAAACTAGGTGTTCAATGGAAATTAATGCCGGATCCGGCAAGTGCGGTAGTGTTCCTGGATTTTGGCCGTAAAATATACTGCAGCATGCTGCTGTATTTTGTCCGGTCAAATACCGTACAAGGGACGGAACTGAAGACATCCTGATGTATACTGGACGGATTGATTTCCATTCACAAAGGACAGAAGGGAAGCGTTTTTTTTCCGGTATTTAGACCCTTTACTGGATTTCAATACCGGAAAAGAATAACGCTAGTGTGAAAGTACCCTTACAACCCAACCTGGTGGAGACTCGTGCAGTGGTTGAGATCCCCGACAAACATTGTTGATGATGTATTCAATGGATAGGTCATCAGGATTGTTGAGCAAATTGAAGAGAAACGAATTGAACCAGAACTTTGTGAGAAATCATGGCCCATTACTTCTGCCCACATCCTGCTGCCAGCCGCCTGATGCCACACACCTGCTGCCATCTTCTCCTACTGCTACCCACCATCTTGTGCTGCTACTGCCACTGCTGTTGCCCCCCCCCCCTTTACTCTGTTCCAGGGCACTATTGTCCTGTCAGAAGAACAGAAAAATAACAAAAAAAAATGGATGCTGCCTTTGGAGCAGCCATAAGACCTCTATTACATGGTCCCTATTTTGCATCAGGATTGGCTCATGATTTTGCCCTCAATCTATTATCTATCTATCTATCTATCTATCTATCGATTTATCATTCTATCATCTAACTACATATCTAGAGCTGGGAGATTTCAGCTGTGAAGCTTGCAGACTGCAGCTCCTGAATATAATACAGCCTGTCACTCTCTTCATTATGACTGGTATACGGTACATATCAGATTTATTTTATATATTTGTTCTTGTCTTGCAGAAATGCTTTGTCTCACTGGCGTCATCTTCTGGCTTCTGGCCGCCTTTCAGTGTCTACAGGTACAGGACATGCTGCAATTGTTTAATATACCCATGTGTCTGAGCCCAAAATCTCCCTAAATATATTTAGCTAATTGGTGCATCTAGGGATTCAACACTTGTTCAAAAAGGGATGGGGCTTAATAAAAATGAAGTGGAGTTTAATAGAAAGGGGCTGAACGTTGCAGGAAAGGGGCCAAGCTTAAGATTGTGCCACAATTCTGGTCTAAAAGTATTTCTCAAAGTAAGAAAACCCATAGTTGTGATAGAGTGAGTGAGAAGTGTCCGTCCCTGCACCAGATCTATCCTCCAGCCAGAGCCCCTGTGATCAGTCCGGTACAGGGATAGACAGTCGGACTAATCTTACACCATCGGCAAGGAGACAGAAAATGGAAACCTTAAAACCTGGAAACAGTTATTCCTCAGGAGAAGATTAGTGAACAGGGAAGACCAACTGAAGCAGATATATGTACAGGGAATACTAACTGAAGCAGATCAGGGAAGACCAACTGAAGCAGATCAGGAAACAGGGAAGACCAACTGAAGCAGATCAGGAAACAGGGAAGACCAACTGAAGCAGATAAGGGAAGACCAACTGGAGCAGATATATGTACAAGGAAGACCAACTGGAGCAGATCAGGGAACAGGGAAGACCAACTGGAGCAGATCAGGGAACAGGGAAGACCAACTGGAGCAGATCAGGGAACAGGGAAGACCAACTGGAGCAGATCAGGGAACAGGGAAGACCAACTGGAGCAGATCAGGGAACAGGGAAGACCAACTGGAGCAGATCAGGGAACAGGGAAGACCAACTGGAGCAGATCAGGGAACAGGGAAGACCAACTGGAGCAGATCAGGGAACAGGGAAGACCAACTGGAGCAGATCAGGGAACAGGGAAGACCAACTGGAGCAGATCAGGGAACAGGGAAGACCAACTGGAGCAGATCAGGGAACAGGGAAGACCAACTGGAGCAGATCAGGGAACAGGGAAGACCAACTGGAGCAGATCAGGGAACAGGGAAGACCAACTGGAGCAGATCAGAGAACAGGGAAGACCCACTGAAGCAAAACAGGAAAGACCAACTGGAGCAGATATATGTACAGGGAAGACCAACTGGAGCAGAACAGGGAATACCAACTTAAGCAGATTAATGTACAAGAAAGACCAACTAGAGCAGATCAGGGAACAGGGAAGACCAACTGGAGCAGAATAGGGAAGACCAACTGGAGTAGATCAGGGAATAGGGAAGACCAACTGGAGCAGATATATGTACACGGAAGACGAACTGGAGCAGAGCAGAGAACAGGGAAGATGAACTAGAGCAGATCAGGGAACAGGGAAGACTAACTGGAGCAAGTCAGTGTACAGGGGAGACCAACTGGAACAGATGAAATGACAGAGAAGACCAACTGGAGCAGATCAGAGAACAAATAAAACCAGCTAGAGCAGATCAGAGAACAGGGGAGACCAACTGGAGCAGATTATAGAAAAAGGAAGCTCAACTGGAGCAGATCAGGAAACAGGGAAGACCAGTTGTAACAGATCAGTGAACCATTAAGACCAACTGGATCATTGGCCTAGTCATACTAAAACAAACAATGCCAATACATGGAGAAGAGGGCCTCTAGTACAGACAGAATATGATGTGACAGCATTTGCAGATTGATTATTTTTCTTCCTGTCTCTCCTGCTTATTTGTTCAGATCTACTGCAATAAGGAGGCCATGTATAAATCTGCAAACAGGAGACAAAAATCCTTATGTCCACTATAGCTTCTTGAAGACTAGTGAGGCACACCTACAAAGTTAAAGGGGTTGTCTGGCAAAATGTTTTTATTTTAAGGGCAATGGGTTAAAAAAGAAGAATCATTACTCCCTTCACAAATCCCACACCGCTGGTCTTCTGAATCTTACCAGGTTCATTCTGGTCGCTGCTTCTTGGTCCCTAGCTGGCCACTATCCAATGCCTTTTACTTTGTGCCGACCCAGGGCCAGTAAGTGGAGACTAATGAGGACCCGGCAGGAATTGAAATGGCAGCTGCAGAAAATTCATGAGTAATGTTTCTTCTTTTTTCTTTTTTTTACTCATTCTGACCCTTCTATGAATACTGTTATCCCATCAGACGGCCACTTCAAGTTCTCTATGTCACCACTGAAGCTTTTTCTCTCTCTCTCTTTCCAGGTTTATGGTGGAATTCATAAAATGACATCCAATCCCAATGTATTTGATGACCAGTACATTGGCTGCTATGATAAACTGGAGAAGAACATCATGCCTAAGGTGCTTCATAAGGAGAAGGAAAATAAGCAGTTTAAGGAAGCGTGGGTCAATGCAGCTGAGTGGTGGTACTACATAAAAGATAATCTTGAACTTCCGGAAGGGTTTCAGGATGAGTATGGAGTAGCTGTACTGACTTTCACCAAAAACTATCCAGAGGGGAATCCTATAGGCCAGCAGATGAATGGAAACCTCACCGTGGCAGGAGCCTCACAGAAAGATTACATGGAGAAGTTCCACTTCAAAGCCCTTCACTTCTACCTAACGAGAGCTTTGCAAATGCTAAAACCCAACTGTGAAGAAAGCTACATAACGTATAGAGGAAGTGAACACTTCATCCACATACAACCAGTTTCTAGATTTGACAGTTTCACCTCATCTTCTTTGAATCCTGAGGAAGCACAAATGTTTGGCAGTAAATCTCTCTTTCAGATAACAACTTGCTTTGGTGCCAAACTTGGTAAATTGTCATTTTCTCCATTAGATGAAGAAGTTCTGATTCCTCCAACAGAAAAGTTTGTATTTGTGACAGAACACGATTCATTCTATATGCTGAAAAGTACTGGTCAGATGTGCAGCTACTTCAACTGTGCCTATCTAGAAGGTAAATGTCCCACAATCTGTTGAGGGTGATGTCCCACCTAGCCTTGAGTAATAGCCAGAAAATGTTCCTATCATTTATCGACCAAATATGTTCAGAGCTTTGGAAGTCCAGAATCCTGGATATTCAATGATGCCAAGATAAGTTTGACTCCAGTTCCTGGTGGACAGGTGGTGACACAAGTGATGTGGCATGTATGGCCAGGTTGAAGCCTGTGTACTCATGGAACTGAACAGGGTTTCAGCTACAAGACCCCCACAAGGCCTCTTTTATCAGTGGGATGTTCAGAGACATGCCTATGTCCACAATGTCCCTCTTTTCGAAGATCTCTGAAAGGGTCAAGGTACTCAACTAGCCTCTGGGCTTAAGTGCCTCGAGCTGGAGAGGATTTACAAAAGACAGGAACTGCACATTGGTCTGGCAGTCTGGGGGTAACCAACACAAGCCTAAAAGAGACAGTTGTAGTACCAGGGATAAATAGTTAATCGTAGTGACATAAGCTGGTTAAGATAACAATTATAGTCTTACATTCATTGATTTATTTTTTTTCTTCACTTTCAGCTGAGAAGCGAAAAGATCCTATTTGTCGATCAGGTAAGAAGATAACTTATAAGGGATTCTCTGGGGCAATAACATCAATGGCCTGTCCTTAGAATGGTCCATCAATGTTTGACCTGAGCATCTGAACGCTACCTGTTAAAGGCCAATATTGATAAACAATTATGAGGCCACCAGGGTCACAAGGCCTTCAAAGGTTAGAAGTTCCCTTTATTGGATCACTATAGATTATAAAACACACTAGATGCCCAGGAATTACAACCTATTCTCAAAGCCGTACAGTCCAGAACCCAGACAAGCTCACTGACTAACCAGGTGATGAAGAAGAACCCCAAATTAAAGGAAACCTAAACCCTGAAAAAAAACTTCTGCTTAAACATCTGCAAACTGCTTCAGGATGTAGTTTTAGGAGATTTCCTGCAGTCAGACGAGTGTCTTCTTCTTCCATGCCTCTCCATCTTCAGATGTTGACTGGCTGATATCTGTCACGGACGGTGTACAGGAAACAAGGCAAAGCAACATGTATAAATGACTCGCTGGATCCAAAAGCTAAGGAACCAAGGGAGACCCCTGCAGGAGACCTGGCACTTTCCCTGGCTGCTCAGCCTATGCAAAGATCCTAATGGTGGAGGTTTGCATATCCACGAACCTTGACTATAAAGCCCTGAGCACCCTACAATAGTGAGGGGACACGACCACCGGCTCCCTACACAAGATACGGAGGGAGTCAGGGTCACCTGGGATCCAACAAACAGAAAATAAACGATAAAGGTACAACACTTAGCTTTGTAGCAGACAGGAGAACAAGGTCAGCATGCACACACACTCCAGGAAGAAGTATAAGCCGCCCAGAAAAGCATTCTGGGGAGGAATTTAAAGGGAAGCAATTAGTCCAACACATGACAGCTGAGAGAGGCTAACGAGAGGAGGAACTGAATACCACAACACAGAAACTCAAGGAGGAGGTTCTGAAAGGCCTCTGTCAGAGCTTCTCAGCTGTCTGGTTGTGACAGTACCCCTCCCTCTACGAGTGGACTCCGGACACTCAGAACCCACCCTCTCAGGATGGGACCTATGGAAAGCCCTGATGAGACAAGAGGCCTTAATGTCCGTCACTGGGACCCACATCCTCTCCTCAGGACCATACCCCTCCCAATGAACAAGGTACTGAAGAGAACCGCGGACAAGACGAGAATCCACAATCCTAGAGACCTGAAATTCAAGATTCCCATCAACCATAAACGGAGGAGGAGGCAAAGGCGAGGGTACAATGGGTTGAACATAAGGTTTCAATAAGGACTTATGAAAAAGATTATGGATCTTCCAAGTCTGAGGAAGATCAAGACGGTAGGCAACAGGATTGATGACAGACAGGATTTTGTAAGGCCCAATAAACCTAGGACCCAACTTCCAGGAGGGAACCTTCAATTTGATATTCTTGGTAGACAACCACACCAGATCACCAACATTCAGGTCCGGACCAAGCACACGTCTCTTATCTGCCACACGCTTATATCTCTCACTCATGCTCTTTAGATTATCCTGAATCTTTTGCCAAATAGATGACAAAGACGAGGAGAATCTGTCCTCATCAGGTAAACCAGAAGACCCCTCTCCCGAGAAAGTCCCAAACTGTGGATGAAACCCATATGCACCAAAAAATGGTGACTTATCAGAGGACTCCTGACCATGGTTATTTAAAGCAAACTCAGCAAGGGACAAAAAAGAACACCAATCCTCTTGATTCTCCGCCACAAAACAGCGCAGATATGTCTCCAGATTCTGATTGACGCGCTCTGTCTGGCCATTCGACTGCGGGTGGAAAGCAGAAGAGAATGACAACCGAACCCCCAAGCGAGAACAGAAAGCCTTCCAGAATCTGGAAACAAACTGCGTGCCCCTATCAGAGACTATGTCTGAAGGAATACCGTGCAATTTGACAATGTGATCAATAAATGCCTGCGCCAGCGTCTTAGCATTGGGCAAACCAGGAAAAGGGATGAAATGCACCATTTTGCTAAAACGGTCCACCACCACCAGAATCACAGTCTTCCCCGAGGAACGAGGCAGGTCCGTTATGAAGTCCATGGACAGATGTGTCCAAGGACGGGAAGGAATGGGTAAGGGAAGGAGAGGACCTGATGGCCGTGAATGAGGGACTTTGGCACGAGCGCAAGTCTCGCAGGCTGCCACAAAACCCTCAACCGACTTACGAAGCGCAGGCCACCAGAATCTCCGAGCGATGAGATCCAGTGTGGCTCTTACCCCCGGGTGCCCAGCAAGGACCGTATCGTGGTGTTCTTTAAAAATCTTGTGTCTTAAAGCGAGAGGCACAAACAACCTCCCAGGAGGACAAAGATCAGGAGCCTCTGACTGGGCTGCCTGCACCTCTGCCTCCAATTCAGGAAAAAGAGCAGAGACCACCACACCTTCAGCCAAAATGGGACCCGGGTCTTCAAAATTCCCACCTCCCAGAAAACAACGTGACAGGGCATCTGCCTTCACATTCTTAACTCCAGGGCGGAACGTGACAACAAAATTAAACCTAGAAAAGAACAAAGACCATCTGGCCTGTCTCGGGTTCAGACGCTTGGCTGACTCCAAGTAGGCCAGATTTTTATGGTCAGTAAATACGGTAATAGGGTGTCTGGCTCCCTCTAGCCAATGGCGCCATTCCTCAAAAGCCAACTTGATGGCCAACAATTCCCTTTCTCCCACATCGTAATTTCTCTCTGCGGAGGAGAGTTTTCTTGAGAAAAAGGCACACGGTCGCCAATTGGCAGGAGAGGAACCCTGAGACAAGACCGCCCCCACACCCACCTCAGAAGCATCCACCTCAACTATGAAGGGTAAAGAAACATCAGGTTGCACCAAGATGGGAGCGGAAGCAAAACTCTCCTTGATATCAGAAAAAGCCTTACGCGCCTCTACTGACCAAGAAGAAAAATCTACCCCCTTTCTGGTCATATCAGTGAGTGGTTTAACAATAGAAGAATAATTCAAAATGAACTTCCTGTAATAATTGGCAAAGCCCAAAAAACGCATCAGCGCCTTCTGATTCTCAGGAAGCTCCCACTCAAGCACAGCGCGGACCTTCTCGGGGTCCATGCGAAAACCAGAAGCGGAGAGAAGAAACCCCAGAAATTGAATTTCTGGAACCGCAAACACACATTTTTCCAGTTTCGCATATAATTTATTCTCCCGCAGGATGAGCAAGACCTGACGTAAATGTTCCTTATGAGTTTTGAAATCGGGAGAAAAAATCTAAATGTCATCCAAATACACTAATACAAATTTTCCCATCAAATGATAAAAAATGCTGTTCACGAAATGCTGAAAAACGGCTGGGGCATTCATCAAACCAAAAGGCATAACCAAATTTTCAAAATGGCCCTCAGGGGTATTGAAGGCCGTCTTCCATTCGTCCCCTTCTCTGACCCTGACCAGGTTGTATGCCCCTCTTAAATCTAATTTGGAAAAGACTTTAGCCCCAACAACCTGGTTAAATAGGTCCGGGATCAGAGGAAGCGGATAAGGGTCACGAATTGTGATATTGTTCAGCTCCCTGAAATCCAGACAAGGTCTTAAAGAACCATCTTTTTTCTTAACAAAGAAAAAAACAGCGGCAACAGGTGACTTCGAGGGTCGTATGTGTCCTTTTCTCAGACTCTCAGAGATATAAGCACGCATAGCGATCCTCTCAGGTTGGGAAAGATTGTATAAACGAGATTTAGGCAGCTTGGCGTCTGGGATGAGATTAATAGGGCAATCGTACTCCCTGTGCGGGGGCAAATCCTGAACTCCACTCTCAGAGAAGACATCCGAAAATTCAGAGAGAAAAGATGGTACAGTCTTAGTAGCAACCTCAGAAACAGATGTCGTGAGGCAATTCTCTCTGCAAAAGTCACTCCAACCATTTATTTGCCTCGCTTGCCAATCAATGATGGGGTTATGCTTAGTGAGCCAGGGCAGCCCCAACACCAGAGGGGTGGGCAAACCGCTAAGGACGAAACATGACACATCCTCAACATGAGCATCACTCACAATCAAACGGATATTGTGAACTATGCCCTTTAATGATTTTTGAGAAAGTGGAGCGGAATCGATAGCAAAAACAGGAATATCCTTTCCCAAAGTGCGCACCTGGAAACCATGAGTTATAGCAAATTGATTATCAATGAGATTGACCGCTGCTCCACTATCCACAAAAATCTCACAAAAAATGTTCTTGCTCTCTAGCGCCACCCTAGCCGGCAGGACAAAACGGGAACTACAAGCAAATGGAAAACCTTCAATTTCCGCCTCAACCCTGCCAATAGTAACAGACGGAACATTTTTAAAAGATTTTTTCCTGTTTGTTTCTTTATTATACCCAGAGAACTGCCTGAATCTCCTAGAGGGACAACTATTTGCCAAATGATTAATACCTCCACAACAAAAACAAACCCTCCCATGCGAGCTGAATCTTCTATTGTCAGAAGCAATCAACCCCAGCTGCATGGGCTCCTGCTCAGAAGGTGCTGACGGCGACTGAGACCCCTGCGCACAGAATAGGACCGCTGCACTGTCCTGGGACTGAGTATGACAGGAAGGGGTCATCTCTCCTCTCTCTCTAAGACGCCTGTCAATACGAACGGCCTGAGACATAGCAGAGTCCAAAGAAATAGGCCTCTCATGAAAGGCAAATGCATCTTTCAATCCCTCTGAAAGACCATGGCAAAATTGACTTCGGAGCGCAGCATCATTCCAACCAGTATCAACTGCCCATCTCCGAAATTCTGAGCAGTATATTTCTGCGGATTGTTTACCCTGGCATAACAGACGTAGTCTAGACTCAGCCAGAGCAATACGATCCGGATCATCATATATCTGACCCAGGGCTAAAAAGAATTCATCCACTGAACGGAGAGGCCGTGCCCCCTCCGGCAGGGAAAAGGCCCAGGACTGAGCGTTACCCCTGAGCAGCGATATAATGATCCCCACCCTCCGTTCCTCATCACCAGAGGAGTGGGGAAGAAGGCGAAAATGGAGTTTGCAAGCCTCTCTAAAACGCACAAAATTCTCACTACCCCCGGAAAACGTATCCGGGAGCGAGATCTTAGGCTCAGAACAAACTCCATGAACGCCAGCTGAACCGGTCACTTGAAGCTGAGAAAAAGTCTTACGGAGATCAGCTACCTCCAATGAAAGACCCTGGAAGCGTTCAGCCAAAAGTGAAACCGGATCCATGCTTGAGACGGTTATGGCGGCTTATAATGTCACGGACGGTGTACAGGAAACAAGGCAAAGCAACATGTATAAATGACTCGCTGGATCCAAAAGCTAAGGAACCAAGGGAGACCCCTGCAGGAGACCTGGCACTTTCCCTGGCTGCTCAGCCTATGCAAAGATCCTAATGGTGGAGGTTTGCATATCCACGAACCTTGACTATAAAGCCCTGAGCACCCTACAATAGTGAGGGGACACGACCACCGGCTCCCTACACAAGATACGGAGGGAGTCAGGGTCACCTGGGATCCAACAAACAGAAAATAAACGATAAAGGTACAACACTTAGCTTTGTAGCAGACAGGAGGACAGAGTCAGCATGCACACACACTCCAGGAAGAAGTATAAGCCGCCCAGAAAAGCATTCTGGGGAGGAATTTAAAGGGAAGCAATTAGTCCAACACATGACAGCTGAGAGAGGCTAACGAGAGGAGGAACTGAATACCACAACACAGAAACTCAAGGAGGAGGTTCTGAACGGCCTCTGTCAGAGCTTCTCAGCTGTCTGGTTGTGACAATATCAGTTCATGTGCGCTGGCCTGGCCTCACAGTCACACGGGAAGTTCAGGGAAAAGGGCGTATTTGGCAGCACTATACAGACATTATCATCACTCCCTGTCTGGTACTATGTATCTACTGAAGCTGATATAATGGGCACTATGGCTGGTACTATGTATATACTACAGCTGGTACTGTTAGCACTATCGCTAGTACTAGATATATTCTACAGCTGGTACTATTGGCACTATGGCTAGTACTATAAACACACTACAGCTAATACTGTTAGCACTTTTTCTATGGTACTATGTACAGTATATAATACAGCTGGTACTATTGGCACTATAACTGGTACTATGTACAGTATAAAATACAGCTGGTACTATTGGCACTATGACTAGTACTATGTACAGTATATAATACAGCTGGTACTATTGACACTATGACTGATACTATGTACAGACTACAGATGGTACTATTGGTACTATGTACACACTACAGATGGTACTATTGGTACTATGTACAGACTACAGATGGTACTATTGGTACTATGTACAAACTACATTTGGTACTATTGGCATTATGACTGGTACTATATACAGACTACAGCTGGTACTATTGGCACTATGACTGGTACAGCTGGTACTATTGACACTATGACTGGTACTATGTACAGACTATGACTGGTACTATGTACAGACTACAATGGTAATGTTAGCACTATCCAGCCCTGGCTGGTACTATGTACAGACTACAGCTTGTACCAACTGGCACTATGACTGATACTATGTAAAGACTACAGCTTAGCACTATGGCTAGTACTATGTACAGACTACAACTGGTACTATTGGCACTATGACTGATACTATGTACAGTATATAATACAGCTGGTACTATTGGCAATAAGACTTGTACTATGTACAGACTACAGCTGGTACTATTGACACTATGACTGGTACTGATGTCCACAAAGGGGGCAACTAGTGTGCACCACTATGAAAGTCCGTAATACAAATAAAGATCTCTTTTACCATACAAGTGCATATCTTGCTCTTTGTTTCCTTATGGAGCCTGGAAAGTTATGTCGACAAAAATAATCGCAAATTATGCAAGTAGTGTTGTTACTTTCGGGTAAGTTTTGATACAATCCGAAGGGTAATAGCATCAGTAGTGATCATATATGATTTAGTCAGATTGTGACAGATGGTAGTGTTGGCTATTCAGCCGCTTACCTCCTTCCTTCAGGAGTTATTCATGGCGTCTCCGCTGGTGTTGCCGAGGGGTGTGCGGTGCGGGAAAGCTCTGGCATCTCGCGTCGCACTCCTCGAATAGATGTTATCGAGGTCTGTATTGACAAACTCTCGCGGGATCACACTTACGGGATTTCTGTCTCGTCCGGAACTAACGTCTCTTGTATATGGAGTCAAAGCCCAGTTTTTCGAATTCTTTCACGATGATGTCTGCATGGCCATGTTAGTTCCGGACGAGACAGAAATCCCGTAAGTGTGATCCCGCGAGAGTTTGTCAATACAGACCTCGATAACATCTATTCGAGGAGTGCGACGCGAGATGCCAGAGCTTTCCCGCACCGCTCACCCCTCGGCAACACCAGCGGAGACGCCATGAATAACTCCTGAAGGAAGGAGGTAAGCGGCTGAATAGCCGACACTACCATCTGTCACAATCTGACTAAATCATATATGATCACTACTAATGCTATTACCCTTCGGATTGTATCAAAACTTACCCGAAAGTAACAACACTACTTGCATCATTTGCGATTATTTTTGTCGACATAACATCAACTTTCCAGGCTCCATAAGGAAACAAAGAGCAATATATGCACTTGTATGGTAAAAGAGATCTTTATTTTTATTACAGACTCTCATAGTGGTGCACACTAGTTGCCCCCTTTGTGGACATTGCGATTTAATTGATTTTATAGTGTCTGATATCATCATATTTATATAATAAATGTGTGTTTGATGTTAGAGTGCTCGTCCAACACATTTTTACTCTTGGCACTATGTCTGGTGCTATGTATATAATGCAGCTGGTACTATTGACACTATGACTGGTACTATGTACAGACTACAGCTGGTACTATTAGCAGTATGGCTGGTACTATGTACAGACTACAGCTGGTTGTCACGCTGGGTAAGATACAAGATACAAAACACACTGAAACACACAAAACAAGCGTCTAGGCCAGAAGCTAGGAATAAAGGTCACCTCCTGACAATTTCCTCTGGACTTCTGTGCCCACGTTCAGACCCGAAATAGGGAATCAATGTGCCCCCGTGCCTAAGGCTGTAGATTCTCTAAAGTCCCTAAGATGGTGGAAAGGGGGAAAGAGGCAGCCTGCTTCCTCAGGACCTGGAGGAGGCAGGTGTCTTTTTAACAGTCTAGACAGAACACACAAAAAGGAAGACAAAAACCAACTTATCTTGTAGCTGAGCAGAAACAGCAAATCCACCTTTCCTCAGAGCAAGATAGAAGCTATAACCCGCACAGGACACTGGGAAGGGGCATAATTTAAACTCACACAAACGACCCCACCCAGTGCACCTGAAAGAAGGCGGATACAGCTCAACTCCAAACCCAAACAAACAAAAAAACTACACATGTGCTGCTAACCTGAAAGACCTCCGCACATAACCTGAGCAGGGCATAACAGTACCCCCCCTTCTACGGGTGACCTCCGGACACCCCAGCCCAACTTTATTCGGGTGGGCCCTGTAAAATGCCCTCACCAGTCGGCTGGAACCAACATCCCCAGCCGGAACCCACATCCTCTCCTCGGGGCCGTATCCCCTCCAGTGTACCAGATACTGAAGGGAACCCCGAAGAACACATGAGTTGAGAACCCTAGAGATCTCGAACTCTAAATTGCCAGGGGAAGGAGGCAATGGCGATGGTTCCACCAGTTTCACATATTTCTTCAGTAAAGACCTGTGGAACACATCATGGATCCTCCAGGTCACCACTGGATTGACAACCGCAAATATTTTGTAAGGTCCAATAAATCTTGGACACAGTTTCCAAGATGGTACTCTCAGTTTAATATTCTTAGTAGATAACCACACCAGATCACCCACACACAGGTCCGGACCAGTCATACGTTTCCTGTCAGCCATTCGCTTATACCTCTCACCCATTTTCTCCAAATTCACTTGGATCCTCCGCCAAATAGAAGATAAGGCAGAAGAAAATCTCTCCTCCTCTGGCATCCCAGAGGAACCAGTTCCAGAAAAGGTACCAAACTGAGGATGAAAATTGTATGCGCCAAAAAATGTTGACTCACCCGTGGACTCCTGCCTACGGTTATTTAAGGCAAACTCTGCTAGGGATAAGAATGAGGACCAGTCCTCCTGGTTCTCAGCCACAAAACACCTCAAGTAGATCTCCAGCTTTTGGTTAGTACGCTCTGTCTGCCCATTCGACTGCGGATGAGAACTAAAGTTGAATACCAAGACGAGAGCAGAACACCCTCCAAAACCTGGAAACGAACTGCGTGCCCCCATCAGAAACCACATCCGAGGGAATGCCATGTAATTTCACATTGTTATCAACAAAAACCTGAGCAAGAGTCTTAGCATTGGGCAGACTAGCTAACGATACAAAGTGAGCCACTTTACTAAAACGGTCCACAACCACCAAAATCACAGTTTTCCCGGAGGAACTCGGCAGATCAGTAACAAAGTCCATAGACAAGTGCGTCCAAGGACGAGATGGAATAGACAAAGGAAGAAGTTAACCAGAAGGTCGAGTGTGAGCAACCTTTGACCGTGCACAGGTCTCACAAGCTGCTACGTAATCCTCAACACTTTTACGTAACCCGGGCCACCAGAACCTCCGGGAAATAAGATCAAAGGTGGGCTTGCCACCAGGATGTCCAGCCAGGACAGTATCGTGATGTTCCTTGAATACCTTGTATCGCAGTCCAGCAGGAACAAACAACCTCCCTGTGGGACAAGAATCAGGAGCCCCCTCCTGGGCTCCCAACACCTCCATCTCCAACTCGGGTTACAGAGCGGAGACCACCACCCCATCAGCCAAAATCAGAACAGGATCCTCTGAATTACTTCCCCCAGGAAAACTACGAGACTTAACGTTTTTAACCCCTGGGCGAAAAGTTACCACAGAAACCCACAAAACAAGCGTCTAGGCCAGAAGCTGGGGATAAAGGTCACCTCCTGACAATTCCCTACCAGGTATCCCTGGACTTCTGTGCCCACGTTCAGACCCGAAAGGTGGGAATCAATGTGCCCCCGTGCCTAAGGCTGTAGATTCCCTAAAGTCCCTAAGATGGTGGAAAAGAGGCAGCCTGCTTCCTCAGGACCTGGAGGAGGCAGGTGTCTTTTTAACAGTCTAGACAGAACACACAAAAAGGAAGACAAAAACCAACTTATCTTGTAGCTGAGCAGAAACAGCAAATCCACCTTTCCTCAGAGCAAGATAGAAGCTATAACCCGCACAGGACACTGGGAAGAGGCGTAATTTAAACTCACACAAACGACCCCACCCAGTGCACCTGAAGGAAGGCGGATACAGCTCAACTCCAAACCCAAACAAACAAAAAAAACTACACACGTGCTGCTGACCTGGCAGACCTCCGCACATAACCTGAGCAGGGCATAACACTGGTACTATTGGCACAATAACTGGTACTATGTACAGACTACAACTGATACTATTGTCACTATGATTGGTACTATGTATATAATGCGGCTGGTACTATGTATATAATGAGGCTGCTACTATTGACACTATGACTGGTACTATGTACAGACTACAGCTGGTACTATTAGCAGTATCACTGGTACTATGTACAGACTACAACTGATACTATTGACACTATGACTGGTACTATGTATATAATTAGATAAACTATCTGTGGATCACTTCAGCTGGACAAAATGGAACAGGTGCTCTTGGTCTAAGTGACCCACCCAGCCACAAATAAATGGTAATACTATAGAGAAAATAGACCAGACACTCTATATATGTGGCCAAAACGAGATATTTATTAATACATATAAAATCAATTGTAAAAGATGGCTAGTGTGACACGACAGTAAAAGACTTGGCAGCAATATCCAATGTTACATGTAGTATAGCAGCAATAATAACACATAAATGCAACAATGTGGCAGCAATGTGTCAATTAATAGCAGAAGTTGGAGTTCAAACCACAATCTAATGGTAGCAATGATATAGTCCAGCCATAAAAAAACGCAAATAGATCATGCGTTTATACATCCATACGGCAGTGTCAGTGAGGAAGGGGCACACCCCCGAAACGCGTATGGGACACACCTTGTACCGGCAAAGTCTGCCCTGGATTTGAATTAAGCTTCAGAAACGAAAAGCTCTGGCAATATTTGGTCTCACCGAGCGTACAACCCGCTGATGATACTGGATACAGAGTCAGCTGACAGCCGCTCAATTACAGACCATCGAGTTCGCATCTCAGAGAGGTGAAGCGACCAGATTAAGGTAACATCGTATCAGGAACTACAAGGTGGTGGGACGCCACCACGAGTCTTTACTGTATTGTACCTGCTGGTCTCTCCGGTTATATTGAAAGGACTGAAAAGACCGGTAACCTATCTGTTTGCATCAGTATAGTGAGCCAGGAGCGGAATTGCGCACATTCAAAGATATCTTGGAATTGGAAATATATGCAAAGACTTTGTTGCGGTTTTCTCATGAGGAACCATATATTTGCTGCTATTAGTTATATTCCCTGCCGTATGGATGTATAAACGCATGATCTATTTGCGTTTTTTTATGGCTGGACTATATCATTGCTACCATTAGATTGTGGTTTGAACTCCAACTTCTGCTATTAATTGACACATTGCTGCCACATTGTTGCATTTATGTGTTATTATTGCTGCTATACTACATGTAACATTGGATATTGCTGCCAAGTCTTTTACTGTCGTGTCACACTAGCCATCTTTTACAATTGATTTTATATGTATTAATAAATATCTCGTTTTGGCCACATATATAGAGTGCCTGGTCTATTTTCTCTATACTATGTATATACTGCAGCTGGTACTATTGACACTATGACTGGTACTATGTACAGTATATAATACAGCTGGTACTATTGGCAATATGACTGGCACTATGACTGGTACTATGTACAGACTACAGCTGGTACTATTGGCAATATGACTGGTACTATGTACAGTATATAATACAGCTGGTACTATTGGCAATATGACTGGCACTATGACTGGTACTATGTACAGACTACAGCTGGTACTGTTGGCACTATGGCTGGTACTATGTACAGACTACAGCTGGTACTGTTAACACTATGACTGGTACTATGTATATACAGTACAGACCAAAAGTTTGGACACACTTTTTCATTCAAAGAGTTTTCTTTATTTTCATAACTATGACAATTGTAGATTCACACTGAAGGCATCAAAACTATGAATTAACACATGTGGAATTATATACATAACAAAAAAGTGTGAAACAACTGAAAATATGTCATATTCTAGGTTCTTCAAAGTAGCCGCCTTTTGCTTTGATTAATGCTTTGCACACTCTTGGCATTCTCTTGATGAGCTTCAAGATGTAGTCACCTGAAATGGTCTTCACTTCACAGGTGTGGCCTGTCAGGTTTAATAAGTGGGATTTCTTGCCTTATAAATGTGTTTTGGGACCATCAGTTGCGTTGTGGAGAAGTCAGGTGAAGACCAAGAGTCACCTCTGCTGCGGAGGAGAAGTTCATCCGAGTCACCAGCCTCAGAAATCGCAGGTTAACAGCAGCTCAGATTAGAGACCAGGTCAATGCCACACAGAGTTCTAGCAGCAGACACATCTCTAGAACAACTGTTAAGAGGAGACTGTGTGAATCAGGCCTTCATGGTAGAATATCTGCTAGGAAACCACTGCTAAGGACAGGCAACAAGCAGAAGAGACTTGTTTGGGCTAAAGAACACAAGGAATGGACATTAGACCAGTGGAAATCTGTGCTTTGGTCTGATGAGTCCAAATTTGAGATCTTTGGTTCCAACCACCGTGTCTTTGTGCGACTCAGAAAAGGTGAACGGATGGACTCTACATGCCTGGTTCCCACCGTGAAGCATGGAGGAGGAGGTGTGATGGTGTGGGGGGGCTTTGCTGGTGACACTGTTGGGGATTTATTCAAAATTGAAGGCATATTGAACCAGCATGGCTACCACAGCATCTTGCAGCGGCATGCTATTCCATCCGGTTTGCGTTTAGTTGAACCATCATTTATTTTTAACAGGACATTGACCCCAAACACACCTCCAGGCTGTGTAAGGGCTATTTGACCATGAAGGAGAGTGATGGGGTGCTGCGCCAGATGACCTGGCCTCCACAGTCACCGGACCTGAACCCAATCGAGATGGTTTGGGGTGAGCTGGACCGCAGAGTGAAGGCAAAAGGGCCAACAAGTGCTAAGCATCTCTGGGAACTCCTTCAAGACTGTTGGAAGACCATTTCAGGTGACTACCTCTAGAAGCTCATCAAGAGAATGTCAAGAGTGTGCAAAGCAGTAATCAAAGCAAAAGGTGGCAACTTTGAAGACCCTAGAATATGACATATTTTAAGTTGTTTCACACTTTTTTGTTATGTATATAATTCCACATGTGTTAATTCATAGTTTTGATGCCTTCAGTGTGAATCTACAATTTTTATAGTCATGAAAAAAAATAAAAATCTTTGAATGAGAAGGTGTGTCCAAACTTTTGGTCTGTACTGTACTACATCTGGTACTGTTAGTGTCACGACCATGTTTATGGCCGTGACTCCTTGTGAGCCGCATACAGTTGCCCGCGGTTTGGTTTGTAGTGTCAACCGCAGCTGGAGGCATAATGTGGTTAGCCTCAAGTGCGGTTGCCGCGGACAACAGCTATGTGCGCGGTCCCCTTGGAGTTTTGTGCGTGTTTGGATGCACTGTTGTATGTCTGGTGTGCACTCTGTGTTATGTGTGGTGTGCACTGACATCTTTCCTACACTGTGGTTGCCCGTGGCAAAGTTTGGTTGTAGTTGTACATGTGGTGGCAGTGTCCCGGCCTTCGGGCTGACTCCCAGGACATGGTTGCCACCCATGTCGTTGCCTGCGGCAACAGTCACAGTGTGTTCCTGAGTTTGACACTTCTCCTTTTAAGTTGTGTTTTCCCTTCCCTGGTGCTGGAAGGGTTAACTCCCTTCCCAGTGTGTGTGTGTGTCACTGGGTGTGTCCGACTGTGGGGTGTGGCTTCTTGGCCTGAAAAGCCTCACTGTTAGCACAGGTCTGAGGGTTGCTTCAGCCATGCTTAGCTGGAGCAGCCTCCTGTGTTTTCTACCTGCCAGTGAGAGCCACCCCTGTGGTCATAAAGATATTGTCACATTATGTTTATTTTTTGTTGTGTGTGATGTCCATGTGATGTTCTGTTGGGACTTACCTTTGTGGTTTTGTGCAGCTTATGGTTCTGGATCCCTGTGTGCACAGGGATCCAGTCAGCAAGGCTGTGGCAGGTAGGTGGAACTGCTTAGTTCGCCTGCCATTTCCGTAAGTCTGTTTGTGTTCCCCTTTTCCCAGCAGCTTGGCCATTGAGACCCCTGTTCCTCCGTGTCCTGGAGGAACAGGCCGTCTTACCCTGACTCCTAGTCCAGGGACCGGACGGAGGGCGAGTTAGGGATCCGAGGTTCCGGAGCATGGGTCCTCCTACCTTAAAGGTCGGCCCATGCAGCTAGGAGTTAGGGTCAGGTTAGGGACGCGTTAGGAGGTGACCTGCTCCCTAATCCTGTTCTCCTGGCCGAGCAGCCTAACATCATCGGGCATCGCACGGCTGAGGATTTTCCCCATCCTCAGCCGTGACAGTTAGCACTATAGTACTATGTGTATACTGCAGCTGGTACTGTTAGCACTATGACTGGTAGTCAGTACAGACTACAGCTGGTACTATGTATATTTGCATTATCACTGTTATTATGTATATACTACAACTGAAACTGTTGGTACTGTGGGTGTTACTGTGTCTATACTACAGCTGGTATTATTGGCAATAAGGCCTTTACTATTGCCACTATGGCTGGTACTGGTGGCGCTATGGTTGGAACTTTGTATATCCTATAGCTGGTACTATTTATACAATTCCTAGTACTATGAATATACTATAGATGGTACTATTGTCACTATCACTGGTACTATCTATACTAGAGCTGTAATAGAATACTAGATAGAGCTTGTACTATGTACAGTATATACTACAGCTGGTACTTTTGGCTCTACGTATAGATACTGTATAATCTGTATGTAGTGAGCTCCCTCTAGTAGTACAATTTGTATGTGGTAAACTTCCTCTAGTGGTGGCTGTATAATCTGTATGTAGTGAGCTCGCTCTAGTGGTGGCTGTATCATCTGTCTGCAGTGAGCTCCCTCTAGTGGTGGCTGTATAATCTGTATGTAGTGAGCTCCCCCTAGTGGTGGCTGTATAATCTGTATGTAGTGAGCTCCCCCTAGTGGTGTCTGTATAATCTGTATGCAGTGAGCTCCCTCTAGTGGTGGCTGTATAATCTCTATGTAGTAAGCTCCCCCTAGTGGTGGCTGTATCATCTGTCTGCAGTGAGCTCCCTCTAGTGGTGGCTATATAATCTGTATGTAGTGAGCTCCCTCTAGTGGTGGCTGTATAATCTGTATGTAGTGAGCTCCATCTAGTAGTGGCAGTATAATCTGTATACAGTGAGCTCCCTCTAGTGGTGGCTGTATAATCTGCATGTAGTGAGCTCTCTCTAGTGGTGGCTGTATAATCTGTATGTAGTGAACTCCCTCTAGTGGTGACTGTATAGTCTGTATGTAGTGAGCTCCCTCTAGTGGTGGCTGTATAATCTGTATGTAGTGAACTCCCTCTAGAACTTACCTCCTCATAGAAACTGATTCAATTAGTTTGACATGACCGATCCCTCATGAAGTCATGCTGATATGGCATTATTTGCTTATTTTCATTGAGGTACTCCAAGATAGCATCTCTTAGAAAACCTTCAAACAGTTTACCCACGACAGTTGTTAGACTTACCGGCCTATAGTTTCCAGGCTTTGTTTTTGGGCCCTTTTTGAATATTGGCACCACATTTGCTATGCACAAATTCTGTGGAACACTCCCTGTCAGTATAGACTCTTTAAATATCAGAAATAAGGGTCTGGCTATGACATTACTTAATTCTCTTAGGATACAGGGGTGTATGCCATCTGGTCCCGGCGATTTGTCTATTTTAATCTTTTTAAGACGCCGCTGTACTTCTTTCTGTGTCAGACAGGGCACTTTTAATGGGGAATTTACTTTTACATTCTGCATTTCATCTAACATTTTATTTTCCTTAGCAAATACAGTGGAGAAAAAAATATTTAATAGCTTTGCTTTCCCCTCATCACTCTCTGCAACTCCCCGCTTCAGATATATACTTTTTACCATTTATATAATTGTAGAACATTTTAGCGTTAGTTTTGCTCTCTTTGGCAATTAATCTCTCGGTCTCTAGTTTGGCCGCTTTTATTTGTTTTTTACATATTCTATTTTTCCCTTATAGTTTTTCAGTGCTTCCTCACTACCCTCCTGTTTTAGTGATTTAAATGCTATCTTTTTGTCATTTATTGCTTTCTTTACAGTTCTATTTATCCACATTGTTTTTTTCTTGTTCCTTAAATGGGTTGTCTGGGTTCAGAGCTGAACCCGGACATACCTCCATTTTCACCCAGGCAGCCCCCCTGACATGAGCATCGGAGCAGTTCATGCTCCGATGCTCTCCTTTGCCCTGCGCTAAATCGTGCAGGGCAAAGGCATTTTTTGGAGATCTGGTGACGTATCGGGTACTCCATGGGGCTGCCAGGAAGCCCGGTGACGTCACCGGCACTGATGGGGGCCTTTAGCGCTGCCCTAGCCAGTAAAACGGCTAGGGCAGCGCTAAAGCACGCCCATCACAGCCGGTTACGTCACCAAAAACATTGCCGGTCGGAAGCTTCCGCCCGGCAGTGTGTGATTGTAAACAAATGGGCCTTTTCACTGAGCGATTTAGCGCAGGCCAAAGGAGAGCATCAGAGCATGAACTGCTCCGATGCTCAAGTCAGGGGGGCTGCCGGGGTGAAATTATGGGTAAGCCTGGGTTCAGCTCTGAACCCAGACAACCACTTTAACCTTTTATTCCCATACGGTATGTACCTCTCACAATTAGATTTTAGGATGCTTTTAAAAATTTCCCATTTTGTGGCTGTATTTTTATTTTTGAGGACTTTGTCCCAGTTAGTTAGGCCTATGGCCTCTCTTAGTTGGCTAAATTTAGCTTTTTTTGAAGCTTGGTATTTTTGTTCCTCCCTTAAGAAACACTCTTTTTAATGACGATTGGAAAGTTATTACTTTATGGTCACTATTTCCCAGGTGTCCCCCGACCTGCACGTCTGTTGTTCTGTCAGATCTATTAGTTAATACTAATTCCAGTATGGCCGTCCCTCTATCGGGTCCTGATCTAGTTGGGAAAGGTAATTGTCTTTGGTTATTGCCAATAACCTGTTTCCTTTATGAGATATACAAGTTTCAGTTTCCCAGTCTATATCTGGGTAGTTGAAGTCCCCCATAATAACCACCTCATTATGATTTGCCGCCTCATCTATCTTGTTTAGTAGTAGATTTTCTGTGGACTCTGGTATATTAGGTGGTTTATAATAAACTCCTATTAGTATTTTATTATTGTTTTTACCTCCATGTATTTCTACCTACAGTGACTCCACATGTTCATGTCCCTCACTTATTGTCACGGGCTCTCCTGTGACAGCGGTCAGAAGATCTAGGAGACTGGCTGCACGTGATGTGATCTGACAGCCTCTCTGGTTTTACTCTTCTGTGTTGCTGCTGGGTATGACCACACTTCTGGTCTCAGGTGTAGCTTAAGTGGTAATTCCTACTCCTCTATTTAGTATGGCCTCACCCATCATGCTGTGCGGTTGATAGCTCCTTTTGGTTGTGAAGAGTTGGTGTCTGGTTCTCCTCTGAGTTCCTGCTCGTCTGCATATTTTGGAGTTAAGTGTCTTTTCCCTATTTCTTGTTCATGGTTTTCGCGTACCTTTTGGTATTAGGCCTGAGGAAGTCTCCTGTTCCTTCAGCTGGGAAGGAACAGGTCATCTTTTGTCCTAACACTATTTCCAGGGCCCTTTAGGGTCAGGTAGGGCCCTAGGTTCCTGCGTATGAACATTCCTGCCATCAAGGTCTGTTCATACTTATAGTATTCAGGGCTCGGGTCAGTGATTCACTAGGTGGTGACCTTTTTCCCCTTTCTTAGTTTCCAGGCCTAGTACCTTTTCCCTTCCCTCTTGTAGTTGGTGTAGAGTTATCCTTCCACACCGCGCCGTGACACTTATATCTTCTCGGACTGTGGCCTTTAGACAGGAATTTACATAAAGGCAGACCCTTCCCCCTCTTCGTTTTTGCGATACGTTCTAAACAGACTGTAACCCTGTACATTAACTGCCCAGTCATAGCTATCATCCAGCCATGTCTCAGTTATTCCCACTGTCATAGTCCTCCTCACACATCACTAATTCCAGTTCACCAGTTTTATTAGTCAGGCTTCTGGCATTAGTATACATACAATTAAGAGGTTTATGTATATTTTTTACCCTACAACTTTCCTTCTGAACTGTTCTAGTCCCTCCTTCTATTCCTCCCCCAGTCCCATTACCTTTCCCTCAGTCTCTATCTGCAATATCTTTCCATCCTATAACGTAATTACCCCCTCCCCCCGTCCCTAGTTTAAACACTCCTCCAACCTTCTAGCCATCTTCTCCCTCAACACAGCTGCCCCTTCCCCATTAAGGGTGCTGCCCATCCCTACGATAGAGCCTGTAGCCAACAGAGAAGTCAGCCCAGTTCTCCAGGAACCCAAAGCCATTCTTCCTACACCAGTTTTTGAGCCACTTGTTAACCTCCAGGGCCAGCAATACCATATTGTGGCACATTATACCACCCCAACAGAGCCAAGTACCACAGCCCATCACAAAATACTGTCCCAGCAGCACAAAATACATCCCCAAAAACTTCCACTGGCCAGCTTTGAGAAGGGCCCAGCGGGAAATTTCCCTGTAAGGTCTATGGCCAATCAGCCCTTGGGTGGCTGTATAATCTGTATGTAGTGAGCTTCCTCTAGTGGTGGCTGTATAATCTGTATGTAGTGAGCTTCCTCTAGTGGTGGCTGTATAATCTGTATGTAGTGAGCTCCCTCTAGTGGTGACTGTATAATCTGTATGTAGTAAGCTCCCTCTAGTGGTGGCTGTATAATCTGTATGTAGTGAGCTCCCCCTAGTGGTGGCTGTATAATCTGTATGTAATGAGCTCCCTCTAGTGGTGATGACTGTATAATCTGTATGCAGTGAGCTCCCTCTTGCGGTGTTGGCTGTATAATCTGTATGTAGTGAGCTCCCCCTAGTGGTGGCTGTATAATCTGTTTGTAGAGAGCTCCCCCTAGTGGTGACTGTATAATCTGTTTGTAGTGAGCTCCTTCTAGTGGTGGCTGTGTAATCTGTATGTAGTGAGCTCCCTCTAGTGGTGACTGTATAATCTGTATGTAGTGAGCTCCCTTTAGTGGTGGCTGTATAATCTGTAGTGAGCTCCCTCTAGTGGTGGCTGTATAATCTGTATGTAGAGAGCTCCCTCTAGTGGTGGCTGTATAATCTGTATGTAGTGAGCTCCCTCTAGTGGTGGCTGTATAACCTGTATGTAGTAAGCTCCCCCTAGAGGTGGCTGTATAACCTACAGTTGCAAGAAAAAGTATGTGAACCCTTTGGAATGATATGGATTTCTGCACAAATTGGTCATAAAATGTTATTTGATCTTCATCTAATTCAAAACACTAGACCATCACAGTTTGCTTAAACTAATAACACACAAAGAATTAAATGTTAGCATGTTTTTATTGAACACACTATGTAAACATTCACAGTGCAGGTGGAAAAAGTATGTGAACCCCTAGACTAATGACATCTCCAAGAGCTAATTGGAGTGAGGTGTCAGCCAACTTGTGTCCTATCAATGAGATGAGATTGGAGGTGTTGGTTACAGCTGCCCTGCCCTATAAAAAACACACACACCAGTTCTGGGTTTGCTTTTCACAAGAAGCATTGCCTTATGTGAATGATGCCTCGCACAAAAGAGCTCTCAGAAGACCTACGATTAAGAATTGTTGACTTGGATAAAGCTGGAAAGGGTTATAAAAGTATCTCCAAAAGCCTTGATGTTCATCAGTCCACGGTAAGACAAATGGTCTATAAATGGAGAAAGTTCAGCACTGCTGCTACTCTCCCTAGGAGTGGCCGTCCTGTAAAGATGACTGCAAGAGCACAGCGCAGACTGCTCAATGAGGTGAAGAAGAATCCTAGAGTGTCAGCTAAAGACTTACAAAAGTCTCTGGCATATTCTAACATCTACGATACGTAAAACACTAAACAAGAATGGATTTCATGGGAGGACACCACAGAGGAAGCCACTGCTGTCCAAAATAAACATTGCTGCACGTTTACAGTTTGCACAAGAGCACCTGGATGTTCCACAGCAGTACTGGCAAAATATTCTGTGGACAGATGAAACCAAAGTTGAGTTGTTTGGAAGAAACACACAACACTATGTGTGGAGAAAAAGAGGCACAGCACACCAACCTCAAAACCTCATCCCAACTGTGAGGTATGGTGGTGGGGGCATCATGGTTTGGGGCTGCTCTGCTGCGTCAGGGCCTGGACGGATTGCTGTAATCAAAGGAAAAATTAATTCCCAAGTTTTTTAAGACTTTTGCAGGAGAACTTAAGGCCATCTGTCCACCAGCTGAAGCTCAACAGAAGATGGATGTTGCAACAGGACAACGACCCAAAGCATAGAAGTAAATCAACAACAGAATGGCTTAAACAGAAGAAAATCCGCCTTCTGGAGTGGCCCAGTCAGAGTCCTGACCTCAACCCGATGGAGATGCTGAGGCAGGACCTCAAGAAAGCGATTCACACCAGACATCCCAAGAATATTGCTGAACTGAAACAGTTCTGTAAAGAGGAACGGTGAAGAATTACTCCTGACCGTTGTGCACGTCTGATCTGCAACTACAGGAAACGTTTGGTGGAAGTTATTGCTGCCAAAGGAGGTTCAACCAGTTATTAAATCCAAGGGTTCACATACTTTTTCCACCTGCACTGTGAATGTTTACATGGTGTGTTCAATAAAAACATGGTAACATTTAATTCTTTGTGTGTTATTAGGTTAAGCCGACTGTGATTGTCTATTGTTGTGACTTAGATGAAGATCTGATCACATTTTATGACCAATGTGTGCAGAAATCCATATCATTCCAAAGGGTTCACATACTTTTTCTTGCAACTGTATATGCAGTGAGCTCCCTCTCGTGATGGCTGTATAATCTGTATGTAGTGAGCTCCCCCTAGTGGTAACATAGTACATAAGGCCGAAAAAAGACATTTGTCCATCCAGTTCGGCCTGTCATCCTGCAAGTTGATCCAGAGGAAGGCAAAAAACCCCTGTGAGGTAGAAGCCAATTTTCCTCACTTTAGGGGAATAAAAATTCCTTCCCGACTCCAATCAGGCAATCAGAATAACTCCCTGGATCAGCGACCCCTCTCTAGAAGCTATAGCCTGTAATATTATTACGCTCCAGAAATACATCCAGGCCCCTCCTGAATTCCTTTATTGCACTCACCATCACCACCTCCTCAGGCAGAGAGCTCCATAGTCTCACTGCTCTTACCGTAAAGAATCCTCTTCTATGTCTGTGTACAAACCTTCTTTCCTCCAGACGCAGAGGATGTCCCCTCGTCACAGTCACAGTCCTGGGAATGAATAGATGATGGGAGTCATCTCTGTACTGACCCCTGATATATTTATACATATTAATTAGATCTCTCAGTCGTTATTTTTCTAAAGTGAATAACCCTAATTTTGATAATCTTTCAGGGTACTGTAGTTGCCCCATTCCAGTTATTACTTTAGTTGCCCTCCTCTGGACCCTCTCCAGCTCTGCTATGTCTGCTTTGTTCACTGGAGCCCAGAACTGGTGACTGTATAATCTGCTTGTAGTGAGCTCCTTCTAGTGGTGGCTGTATAATCTCTATGTAGTGAGCTCCCTCTAGTGGTGGCTGTGTAATCTGTATGTAGTGAGCTCCCTCTAGTGGTGGCTGTATAATCTGTATGTAGTGAGCTCCCTCTAGTGGTGGCTGTATAATCTGTATGCAGTGAGCTCCCTCTAGTGTTGGCTGTATAATCTGTATGCAGTGAGCTCCCTCTAGTGGTGGCTGTATAATCTGTATGTAGTGAGCTCCCTCTAGTGGTGACTGTATAATCTGTATGCAGTGAGCTCCCTCTAGTGGTGGCTGTATAATCTGTATGCAGTGAGCTCCCTCTAGTGGTGGCTGTATAATCTGTATGCAGTGAGCTCCCTCTAGTGGTGGCTGTATAATCTGTATGTAGTGAGCTCCCTCTAGTGGTGGCTGTATAATCTGTATGTAGTGAGCTCCCCCTAGTAGTGGCTGTATAATCTGTATGTAGAGAACTCCCTCTAGTGGTGGCTGTGTAATCTGTATGTAGTGAGCTCCCTCTAGTGGTGGCTGTATAATCTGTATGCAGTGAGCTCCCTCTAGTGGTGGCTGTATAATCTGTATGTAGTGAGCTCCCTCTAGTGGTGGCTATATAATCTGTATGCAGTGAGCTCCCTCTAGTGTTGGCTGTATAATCTGTATGCAGTGAGCTCCCTCTAGTGGTGGCTGTATAATCTGTATGCAGTGAGCTCCCTCTAGTGGTGGCTGTATAATCTGTATGCAGTGAGCTCCCTCTAGTGGTGGCTGTATAATCTGTATGCAGTGAGCTCTCTCTAGTGGTGGCTATATAATCTGTATGCAGTGAGCTCCCTCTAGTGGTGGCTGTATAATCTGTATGTAGTGAGCTCCCTCTAGTGGTGGCTGTATAATCTGTATGCAGTGAGCTCCCTCTAGTGGTGGCTACAGGTAATCTGAATGTTATTTGTGTATCTCTATTTCTAGGCAGGGGATTTGGAGATTTGTATTAGAAAAATAATACTCCCATCATGATAGAAATATAATATAAATCAGGTCAGTGCTGCGCTGTAATACAACATGTAACCAGCGGTCAGGTGGGGCGCTGCTTTCAATGTAATCTACTTTCTATGTTTTAAGCTACAACTGAACCAATGGGAGGAACAAAATATGGAGATCAGCTGAATGTGATGTCTGCAGCTGAAATGGAGGAGCGGATGAAGGTTTTTGAGGAGAAAATCAATCAGAATCAACTATTCTGGAAGCATCACCACGCCGAGCTGGGCGCCATGTTCCAGCAATTTACTGAAAGTGGGAATGAAACCAACCTGTACCGTACCCTGAGGCAACTGAGCGATTTTCTAAAGGGTAAGTGCTGCATGATGGCAGTGCAAATACAGATAGATAGATAAATATGAGATAGTGAGGGATTCTCACTTCAGGAGACTGTCTGATCTCTGCCCAGACTTCACCTCGATGGAGGAGGAAGAGAGACTCTCCATACTGCTGGGGGAAGAGGAGAACACAGCGGCCATAGCAGCACAATATATTACTGCCTGCCATAGACTGAGAGGAGCCTGATATACCATGGACTCCCCACCCTGGACCTGTCCCCATCCCCCAACCCTACCCACTTATTTCCCACTTGCTTTCACAATGCTAAAATGTATTTAGTCCTGCCAATAAAGCTGATTTGATTTGTTAGATAGATAGATACTATAGATATATACTGTAGATAGATTGATGTGAGATAGATATGAGATGGATAGATATATACTGTAGATAGATACTATAGATAGATAACATCATTACTTTGTGTTTTCAGCTCTAAATGACCTGACAGATTCTATATCGAGCGAGGTGAAAGCGGTGGAACAGAACGAGGGGAAGATTGTTCATCTCCTCATCCTACATGAGGAAGCCTTTAACATTCTGAGGAAAGAAGTCAAACATCAGCGAGGTAAGAGGACAGCGGCCGATCTGTGACCTTACAGCCAGGGGCGTAGCTATAGGGGGTGCAGAGGTAGCAGTCACTGCCGGCCCGGGAGCCTGCGGGGGGCCAAGGACCCTTGTAATGCATAAGAAGACACAAGCAGGGGTGTAGCTAAAGGCTCGTGGGCCCTGGTGCAAGAGTTCAGCTTGGGCCCCCTACTTTGTGGCAAGGGACAGGGAAACACATAGCCTTCGGGCCACCTGAGGCAAAAATTGAAACAGCATCCCCGCTCAATCCAAATTCTTATGGCACAAAGGACTTTGGGCCTCCTAAGGCTACTGGGCCCGGTAGCGACTGCTTCCTCTGCACCCCCTATAGCTACGCCCCTGGACACAAGTATTATAAAAAGTGCATGAAGCTACATCTCTGGCTGGAGGAAAGGGGTTAGGTTGAGAATTTGGCATGAGGGGTAGGTACTTCCCTGCCTACAGAAGACAGAGCATACACAGGATATACTTGTTGAGCCAAAGTATGCTAAACTGTACAAATATACAATTATATGCTATAGGAAAAATGAAAATGGAATACTACAAAATACTGCACAATGCTGTACTAAACTGTACAACTATACATTATGCACAACACTTATCTAGACTCTAATAGTATGAGCTGCTTTATATCACACCGCTACATTGTATGAAACATTACAGTACATGAAACCTTTCTGAATTTTATAACCGTACACTGTAGTCCACGATACACAACACAACCACCGGGTGGCAGTGGATAGCGCACTGGCATCTGACAAACTATCAAGAACTCGTGCTTTAAAAAAAATATAATAATGAGTCAGACTTCTTGGGATATCTTGGGATATTGTGAACTAAGAGTAAAAGGTAAGGAAAGACATATTTGTATACAACTGTACACTACAACATACTGTACAAACGATGCTACAGTACATAACAGTACACTGTGCTATACAAACACCAGCTGAAAAGTAACTGCTGCAGAAAATAGAACCGACCAGCTGCACGGTCTACATTTATCATCATTATTGTTAAAGTCCCAATACAATAAGAATCAAAGTGCAAACCACACAATACAAGACTATCAACTAAAAACAAAAAGAGAACGTAAAAGATCAATACATAAAATTCAGTAATCAGGTAAAAGGAGCTCAATATAAAAGAGCAGAACTTATAATAAATTCCAATCTAAATCTATTCCCAAAAGAGACCGTTTTGAACAAAGAACCAAAACAAATATGAAACCTGATGGACAAAGCAGGAGATGTGTGGCTGTGTAGGAGTAGAGGTAGCAGCAGTAGGGGTAGTAATAGTTGCATCAGCAGTACAGTATGGAGGCTAAGGCATAAGGCAGGAGATGTGTGGCTGTGTCGGTGTAGTAGTAGTAGCAATAGGGGTACTGTAGTTATAGTGGCAGCAGCAGTACAGTATGATACATGGTGGACACGGCAGGAGTTGTGCAGCTGTGTAGGCATAGTAGTAGTGACAGTAGAGGTAGTAGTAGCGGCAGCAGCAGTACAGTATGATACATAATGGACACGGCAGGAGTTGTGCAGCTGTGTAGGCATAGTAGTAGTGGCAGTAGGGGTAGTAGTCGCGGCAGCAGCAGTACAGTATGATACATGATGGACACGGCAGGAGTTGTGCAGCTGTGTAGGCATAGTAGTAGTGGCAGTAGGGGTAGTAGTAGCGGCAGCAGCAGTACAGTATGATACATGATGGACACGGCAGGAGTTGTGCAGCTGTGTAGGCATAGTAGTAGTGGCAGTAGGGGTAGTAGTCGCGGCAGCAGCAGTACAGTATAATACATGATGGACCAGGCAGGAGTTGTGCAGCTGTGTAGGCATAGTAGTAGTGGCAGTAGGGGTAGTAGTAGTGGCAGCAGCAGTACAGTATGTTACATGATGGACACGGCAGGAGTTGTGCAGCTGTGTAGGTATAATGGTAGCAGCAGAAGGGGTAGTAGTAGTGGCAGCAGCAGTACAGTATGTTACATGATGGACACGGCAGGAGTTGTGCAGCTGTGTAGGCATAGTAGTAGTGGCAGTAGGGGTAGTAGTAGCGGCAGCAGCAGTACAGTATGATACATGATGGACACTGCAGGAGTTGTGCAGCTGTGTAGGCATAGTAGTAGTGACAGTAGGGGTAGTAGTAGCGGCAGCAGCAGTACAGTATGATACATGATGGACACGGCAGGAGTTGTGCAGCTGTGTAGGCATAGTAGTAGTGACAGAAGGGGTAGTAGTAGTAGTAGCGGCAGCAGCAGTACAGTATGATACATGATGGACACGGCAGGAGTTGTGCAGCTGTGTAGGTATAGTAGTAGTGACAGAAGGGGTAGTAGTAGCGGCAGCAGCAGTACAGTATGATACATGATGGACACGGCAGGAGTTGTGCAGCTGTGTAGGCATAGTAGTAGTGGCAGTAGGGGTAGTAGTTGTGGCAGCAGCAGTACAGTATGATGCATGATGGACACGGCAGGAGTTGTGCAGCTGTGTAGGTATAGTAGTAGTGACAGTAGGGGTAGTAGTAGCGGCAGCAGCAGTACAGTATGATACATGATGGACACGGCAGGAGTTGTGCAGCTGTGTAGGCATAGTAGTAGTGGCAGTAGGGGTAGTAGTAGCGGCAGCAGCAGTACAGTATGATACATGATGGACACGGCAGGAGTTGTGCAGCTGTGTAGGCATAGTAGTAGTGGCAGTAGGGGTAGTAGTAGCGGCAGCAGCAGTACAGTATGATACATGGTGGACACGGCAGGAGTTGTGCAGCTGTGTAGGCATAGTAGTAGTGGCAGTAGGGGTAGCAGTAGCGGCAGCAGCAGTACAGTATGATACATGATGGACATGGCAGGAGTTGTGCAGCTGTGTAGGCATAGTAGTAGTGGCAGTAGGGGTAGTAGTAGTGGCAGCAGCAGTACAGTATGATACATGATAGACACGGCAGGAGTTGTGCAGCTGTGTAGGCATAGTAGTAGTGGCAGTAGGGGTAGTAGTAGCGACAGCAGCAGTACAGTATGATACATGGTGGACACGGCAGGAGTTGTGCAGCTGTGTGAGTATAGTAGTAGTGACAGTAGGGGTAGTAGTAGCGGCAGCAGCAGTACAGTATGATACATGATGGACACGGCAGGAGTTGTGCAGCTGTGTAGGCATAGTAGTAGTGGCAGTAGGGGTAGTAGTAGCGGCAGCAGCAGTACAGTATGATACATGATGGACACGGCAGGAGTTGTGCAGCTGTGTAGGCATAGTAGTAGTGACAGTAGGGGTAGTAATAGTGGAAGCAGCAGTACAGTATGATACATGATGGACACGGCAGGAGTTGTGCAGCTGTGTAGGCGTAGTAGTGATGGCAGCAGCAGTACAGTATGGAGCCTGATGGACACGGCAGGAGTTGTGCAGCTGTGTAGGCATAGTAGTAGTGGCAGTAGGGGTAGTAGTAGTGGCAGCAGCAGTACAGTATGATACATGATGGACACGGCAGGAGTTGTGCAGCTGTGTAGGTATAGTAGTAGTGGCAGTAGGGGTAGTAGTAGCGGCGGCAGCAGTACAGTATGATACATGATGGACACGGCAGGTGTTGTGCAGCTGTGTAGGCATAGTAGTAGTGACAGAAGGGGTAGTAGTAGCGGCAGCAGCAGTACAGTATGATACATGATGGAGACGGCAGGAGATGTGCAGCTGTGTAGGCATAGTAGTAGTGACAGTAGGGGTAGTAGTAGCGGCAGCAGCAGTACAGTATGATACATGGTGGACACGGCAGGAGTTGTGCAGCTGTGTAGGCATAGTAGTAGTGGCAGTAGGGGTAGTAGTAGTGGCAGCAGCAGTACAGTATGATACACGATGGACACGGCAGGAGTTGTGCAGCTGTTTAGGCATAGTAGTAGTGGCAGTAGGGGTAGTAGTAGCGGCAGCAGCAGTACAGTATGATACATGATGGACACGGCAGGAGTTGTGCAGCTGTGTAGGCATAGTAGTAGTGACAGTAGGGGTAGTAGTAGCGGCAGCAGCAGTACAGTATAATACATGATGGACACGGCAGGAGTTGTGCAGCTGTGTAGGTATAGTAGTAGTGACAGTAGGGGTAGTAGTAGCGGCAGCAGCAGTACAGTATGATACATGATGGACACGGCAGTAGTTGTGCAGCTGTGTAGGCATAGTAGTAGTGACAGTAGGGGTAGTAGTAGCGGCAGCAGCAGTACAGTATAATACATGATGGACACGGCAGGAGTTGTGCAGCTGTGTAGGTATAATGGTAGCAGCAGAAGAGGTAGTAGTAGCGGCAGCAGCAGTACAGTATGGAGCCTGATAGATAAGGCAGGAGATGTGCAGCTGTATAGGCATAGTCAGAGCAGCAGTACAGAACGGTACATGATGACAGGCAGGACAGTGTCAGTGCCATCATTGGGCAGGCATAAATGGCCACTGTCAGCAATGGCAGATCTTTTCTTTGGCCTCAGCCGGAGTTGTGTGAAAATCCTCCCAGATCCATGCCTGAATCACTTTCACAAATGTACTGTTCTCCACACTGCTGGAGGACAATGTGTCCACTTGGGGTGATGACACCACCTGCCGCACTGAATCCCCTCTCTGGCAGTGCACTGGAGACATCCCCTTCTCCTGAGCAAGAGAGTTGTAGAAACAAATGTTCAATTGGACAAAGCCCAGTACAAAATATGGTGACCGGGAGGCAGGAAAATAGTGGTGGCTGTGATGGGGGCCATTTTTGAGTCCACTGTTACGATATACGGCAACTGTGATGCAAACCGAAAATGTCAGCCCAGGTGCACTAGTCTGCGCTGGAGAGAATGTTTGTGCCAGAGTCTACTACATGATGTCAGGTGCACTAGTCTGCTACATCACGTCAGGTGCACTAGTCTGCTACATCACGTCAGGTGCACTAGTCTGCTACATCACGTCAGGTGCACTAGTCTGCTACATCACGTCAGGCGCACTAGTCTGCTACATCACGTCAGGCGCACTAGTCTGCTACATCACGTCAGGCGCACTAGTCTGCTACATCACGTCAGGCGCACTAGTCTGCTACATCACGTCAGGTGCACTAGTCTGCTACATCACGTCAGGTGCACTAGTCTGCTACATCACGTCAGGCGCACTAGTCTGCTACATCACGTCAGGCGCACTAGTCTGCTACATCACGTCAGGCGCACTAGTCTGCTACATCACGTCAGGTGCACTAGTCTGCTACATCACGTCAGGCGCACTAGTCTGCTACATCACGTCAGGTGCACTAGTCTGCTACATCACGTCAGGTGCACTAGTCTGCTACATCACGTCAGGCGCGCTAGTCTGCTACATCACGTCAGGCGCTCTAGTCTGCTACATCACGTCAGGCGCGCTAGTCTGCTACATCACGTCAGGCGCTCTAGTCTGCTACATCACGTCAGGCGCACTAGTCTGCTACATCACGTCAGGCGCACTAGTCTGCTACATCACGTCAGGTGCACTAGTCTGCTACATCACGTCAGGCGCACTAGTCTGCTACATCACGTCAGGCGCACTAGTCTGCTACATCACGTCAGGCGCACTAGTCTGCTACATCACGTCAGGCGCACTAGTCTGCTACATCACGTCAGGCGCACTAGTCTGCTACATCACGTCAGGTGCACTAGTCTGCTACATCACGTCAGGTGCACTAGTCTGCTACATCACGTCAGGTGCACTAGTCTGCTACATCACGTCAGGTGCACTAGTCTGCTACATCACGTCAGGTGCACTAGTCTGCTACATCACGTCAGGCGCACTAGTCTGCTACATCACGTCAGGTGCACTAGTCTGCTACATCACGTCAGGCGCACTAGTCTGCTACATCACGTCAGGCGCACTAGTCTGCTACATCACGTCAGGCGCACTAGTCTGCTACATCACGTCAGGCGCACTAGTCTGCTACATCACGTCAGGCGCACTAGTCTGCTACATCACGTCAGGCGCACTAGTCTGCTACATCACGTCAGGCGCACTAGTCTGCTACATCACGTCAGGTGCACTAGTCTGCTACATCACGTCAGGTGCACTAGTCTGCTACATCACGTCAGGCGCACTAGTCTGCTACATCACGTCAGGTGCACTAGTCTGCTACATCACGTCAGGCGCACTAGTCTGCTACATCACGTCAGGCGCACTAGTCTGCTACATCACGTCAGGCGCACTAGTCTGCTACATCACGTCAGGCGCACTAGTCTGCTACATCACGTCAGGCGCACTAGTCTGCTACATCACGTCAGGCGCACTAGTCTGCTACATCACGTCAGGCGCACTAGTCTGCTACATCACGTCAGGTGCACTAGTCTGCTACATCACGTCAGGTGCACTAGTCTGCTACATCACGTCAGGTGCACTAGTCTGCTACATCACGTCAGGTGCACTAGTCTGCTACATCACGTCAGGCGCACTAGTCTGCTACATCACGTCAGGTGCACTAGTCTGCTACATCACGTCAGGTGCACTAGTCTGCTACATCACGTCAGGCGCACTAGTCTGCTACATCACGTCAGGCGCACTAGTCTGCTACATCACGTCAGGTGCACTAGTCTGCTACATCACGTCAGGCGCACTAGTCTGCTACATCACGTCAGGCGCACTAGTCTGCTACATCACGTCAGGCGCACTAGTCTGCTACATCACGTCAGGTGCACTAGTCTGCTACATCACGTCAGGTGCACTAGTCTGCTACATCACGTCAGGTGCACTAGTCTGCTACATCACGTCAGGCGCACTAGTCTGCTACATCACGTCAGGTGCACTAGTCTGCTACATCACGTCAGGTGCACTAGTCTGCTACATCACGTCAGGCGCACTAGTCTGCTACATCACGTCAGGCGCACTAGTCTGCTACATCACGTCAGGCGCACTAGTCTGCTACATCACGTCAGGCGCACTAGTCTGCTACATCACGTCAGGTGCACTAGTCTGCTACATCACGTCAGGCGCACTAGTCTGCTACATCACGTCAGGCGCACTAGTCTGCTACATCACGTCAGGCGCACTAGTCTGCTACATCACGTCAGGCGCACTAGTCTGCTACATCACGTCAGGCGCACTAGTCTGCTACATCACGTCAGGCGCACTAGTCTGCTACATCACGTCAGGCGCACTAGTCTGCTACATCACGTCAGGCGCACTAGTCTGTGACCGGCCGACTTTTTGTAATTACATGTGCGATTGAACCCAGTCTACAGTAACAATATACGCGGACACTGCGCAGTGTATCCAGTCAGGTTTTACACTTATAATTGAAGAAACTGTGCAACTGGACATTGTCTACAGTAAATATTTACTGACTGCAATGCTACAAAATTGAAGAAAGTTGAAGAAACGCCTAAACAGATTTTTTTGGGAAAAAATGCACAGTTGGACAATGTCTAGAGGACAAATGGATCCTTAGGAAATCGGCAGCCAGTACATATGACATTTTAGATGTATATTGGGCTTCTATTAGGCCCCTTTCACACGGGCGAGTATTCCGCGCAGATGCGATGCGTGAGTTGAACGCATTGCACCCGCACTGAATCCCGACCCATTCATTTCTATGGGGCTGTTCACATGAGCGGTGATTTTCACGCATCACTTGTGCGTTGCGTGAAAATCGCAGCATGCTCTATTTTGTGCGTTTTTCACGTAATGCAGGCCCCATAGAAATGAATGGGGTTGCGTGAAAATTGCAAGCATCCGCAAGCAAGTGCGGATGCGGTGCGATTTTCACGCACGGTTGCTAGGAGACGATCGGGATGGGGACCCGATCTTTATTATTTTCCCTTATAACATGGTTGTAGGGGAAAATAATAGCATTCTGAATACAGAATGCATAGTACAATAGTGATGGAGGGGTTAAATTTTTTTTTTAACTCACCTTAATCCACTTGCTTGCGCAGCCGGCATCTCTTCTGTCTTCTTTCTTTGCTCTGTGCAGGAAAAGGACCTGTGGTGACGTCACTCCGGTCATCACATGGTCCATCACACAATCTTTTACCATGGTGATGGACCATGTGATGACCAGAGTGACGTCACCACAGGTCCTGTTCCTGCACACAGCTAAGAAAGAAGACAGAAGAGATGCCGGCTGCACGATCAAGTGGATTAAGGTGAGTTAAATTTTTGGTTATTCTTTTTTTTAACCCCTCCAGCCCTATTGTACTATGCATTGTGTATTCAGAATGCTATTATTTTCCCTTATAACCATGTTATAAAGGGAAAATAATACAATCTACAGAACACCGATCCCAAGCCCGAACTTCTGTGAAGAAGTTCGGGTTTGGGTACCAAGCATGCCGGCTGTACTCACGCGAGTGCAAAACGCAATACAATGTTTTGCACTCGCGCAGAAAAATCATGCATGTTCCCGCAACGCACCCGCACATTTTCCCACAACGCCCGTGTGAAAGAGGCCTTAGGCTTCTGATCATTAGGAAAAAATTGAATACTGTAGCTTTAAATAGCAGATCAATCGCAGGACTGTCAGAAGAATACATGTACACTGGTTCCCTCCAGTGCTTTACATGACGTGTTCAATGTGTCCACCATTCTGTCCGATGCTCATGGTTCAACATTTGATCCAGTCTTTGTGAACCCGCTGAAGAGCCACAGGCGATACTTCATGGCGCTCTTGCGTAGTATGGCTAACCTGAAGTGGTGAAGAAGTATCACCTGCAATTCTTCAGCGTGTTCACGAAGACTGGACCAGATGGTAAACCACGTGCCTCCAGCAGAATAGTGGACACACAGAACATGTTGTCTAGAAAACATTTCCCTCGCTTTACTTTTAAACATGTAAAAATAGGTCAAAGCTGACACCTCCAGTAAATTCTAGCCACAGATGATGTATCACATGACCCCCTTCCCACTGGAAAAAACAGAGCTGGATATAGTATAGCGGATTTCAAAATGGCGGCCAAAAATGTTTCCACCACCAAATAATGGAATTCAATTTTCTACAAATTAACCAGTTAAAAGGGGGCGTCCAAACTTCTGCCTCACCCTGTACTTGTAGAACAGTATACATTACACTACAATACACCGTACACAATACTCTATGGCTATCCCCATCATCCCTACAAGGGGCAATACTGGGACGTATAGAACTTCTGACCGCAGACAGTATTGACACCAGAGCTCGTTAAGTAGCCATAGGGGCAGGGTGCCCACTGTGAACATGGCATCATGACGCTGAGCTGAGGTCGCTGCCACAATGACTGTTTCTCATCTCTTCACAGTCTCTATCTTCGGCCTTGTCATCTGGTTTCTAATATTTCTTATCACCGGTGCTACCATTTTGGTCTATAAGACCTGCATGAGGAATCCTGGAGCTCGATGGTGACATCACGTCAGAAGCACTGGTTGTGACAGTATTAGGTTCATGGATGCAACCAACCCCCCACCGGCATCCATTTCCTTCCACAGTGTGAGTGATATCATAACCCTGGGGCAACGTCCTGCTGAAAGCTAGTACTGTGTGAAAGGCCCTGGGAGAACACAAGTGAAGGATGTGGCTGGAGCTCACTGCAGATCAGAAGGTTCAGCTGCTTCACACTTTCATAGTTAATATGGTTAAAAAAAGACATTAGTCCTTCAAGTTCAATCTTTCTTCAAATAAATTAAAGTTTTTCTAGGTTTTTCATTTGTGTTTGGTGTTTTTTTTGTGATTAACAAACCCCTCGGGTAAGAGGGTTGTCCAGAGGGGAAACATGTTGTGCCAAGGAGTTCAGAATTGGGAAGCCATATTTACCTCACCGTTCCCCTGACGATCCCGGTTTGACATTTACCGTACCGTCACTGATCTCTGCTAGTTTCACACTTGCGGCAGGACGGATCCGACATGCTGTTCACCATGTCGGATCCGTCCTGCGGCTATTTCGCCGTGCCTGCGGACCGCCGCTCCGTCCCCATTGACTACAATGGGGACGGGGGCGGAGCTCCGGCGCAGCACGGCGGTGCACGGAGAAAGCCGCCGGACTAAAAAGCCTGACATGCAGTAATTTTAGTCCGGCGGCCTTTCTCCGTGCAGCGCCGTGCTGCGCCGGAGCTCCGCCCCCGTCCCCATTATAGTCAATGGGGACGGAGCGGCGGTCCGCGGGCACGGCGAAATAGCCGCAGGACGGATCCGACATGGTGAACAGCATGTCGGATCCGTCCTGCCGCAAGTGTGAAAGTACCCTAAGAAATGACCCTTCAGTGGTGACCAGCCTCAGCCGGTGAGCTGGCCGATCGTAGCATTTCCCGTGTGCTGAGATGAGACCAGGAAATGGATACTCTCCCCCAGCGAATCTGGCTTCATCAGGGGTAACGGACAGAATTGAATAAGGCCGCTGCCCATGAACCTCATCAAGGCTGCGTCCACCTTGGAAGCCATAGATTCAAAGAATGAACGAATAGGTATCCTATAAACCATGCTACCAATGAAAAAACTATAAGTCACAATGACACTCGCCACCGTCATCCAGATTATTCGGCTGCGTGCCTGGTATCTGCGCCTGGACTTACCTTCTGCGAGCGCCGCTGCACTGCACTACTACTGCGCAGGAACATTGAAGTACCAGAAGCGCCTTTAATCACACTGCGCATACACTTAGTCTCAGAGCGCACTGCACTACTACTGCGCAGGAACATTGAAGTACCAGAAGCGCCTTTAATCACACTGCGCATACACTTAGTCTCAGAGCGCACTGCTCTGCGCGCTGACTTAGTCTCAGAGCGCACACGCACCACCGCACTGTACTGCGGCTGCACAGGAACTTAGAGGCCAAGACGGGCGCTATAAACAGTAATGTGCTTGCGCTTGCACTTAGCCTCAGAGCCCATCGCTTCCACTACTGTGTCTCTATTAACTTAGTCGTGAGCCAAGAAACACCTGCGTGCGGACTTTATCTCAGATGAGCTCAACTCCTTCCTACTGCGCTTGCGCACCCGCACTGTAGCCAGGTTACCCTTTAAACATTACAGCATATATATATGTAACACTGTTAAAAGAATACCTATAATACCCCTCCCTTAAAGGGATGTATCAGTATCTATAGAAGTATTTGTGGTCCCTCATAGGGATGGAATACCGATATATCTCACCAAAATTGCTGTCATACATGTGACATAATAATCACGAGAGAGCATTCTTGCTGTACACAACGTACTCGGGGCAGTCAGATTGAAGTAGTTATAACAGCGTCTAATACTGCTCACAAATTGATGAAAATACAATATGATCAATTAACTGAAATGTGCAGATAACTATTATAAAACGGAAGAAAAAGTAAAGCCTTCATTGAGGCCTTTTGGGCTGAGACTATCAAGGCGGTAAATCCACCTTGTCTCTTCTTGAAGAAGAACTCTGTCCAGATCACCTCTACGTGCACCAAGTGTCCTTCTACAAAGGCCCCAACATTTCAAACCGCTCGGATCCCCCTTATGGAAATCTCTAACATGCCTGGATATAGTAGTATCTGATTTTGTGTTAATACTGCTTATGTGTTGGCAAATCCGCCGTTGAAATTCTTACCAACATACAAACCGGATTCCAAAAAAGTTGGGACACTAAACAAATTGTGAATAAAAGCTGAATGCAATGATGTGGAGATGGCAAATGTCAGTATGTTATGTGTAATAGAACGTAGATGACGGATCAAACGTTTAATCCGAGTAAATGTATCGTTTTAAAGGAAAAATACGTTGATTCAAATTTTCACGGTGTCAACAAATCCCCAAAAAGTTGGGACAAGTAGCAATAAGAGGCTGGAAAAAGTAAATTTGAGCATAACGAAGAGCTGGAAGACCAAGTAACACTAATTAGGTCAATTGGCAACATGATTGGGTATAAAAAGAGCTTCTCAGAGCGGCCGTGTCTCTCAGAAGCCAAGACGGGCAGAGGATCACCAATTCCCACAATGTTGCGCAGAAAGATACTGGAGCAATATCAGAAAGGTGTTACCCAGCGAAACATTGCAAAGACTTTGCATCTATCATCATCAACTGTGCAGAACATCATCCGAAGATTCAGAGAATCTGGAACAATCTCTGTGCGTAAGGGTCAAGGCCGTAAAACCATACTGGATGCCCGTGATCTCCGGGCCCTTACACGACACTGCACCACAAACAGGAATGCTACTGTAAAGGAAATCCCAGAATGGGCTCAGGAATACTTCCAGAAACCATTGTCAGTGAACACAATCCACCGTGCCATCCGCCGCTGCCAGCTGAAACTCTACAGTGCAAAGAAGAAGCCATTTCTAAGCAAGATCCACAAGCTCAGGCGTTTTCACTGGGCCAGGGGTCATTTAAAATGGAGTGTGGCAAAATGGAAGACTGTTCTGTGGTCAGACGAGTCACGATTCGAAGTTCTTTTTGGAAATCTGGGACGCCATGTCATCCGGGCCAAAGAGGACAAGGACAACCCAAGTTGTTATCAACGCTCAGTTCAGAAGCCTGCATCTCTGATGGTATGGGGTGGCATGAGTGTGTGTGGCATGGGCAGCTTGCATGTCTGGAAAGGCACCATCAATGCAGAAAAATATATTCAGGTTCTAGAACAACATCTGCTCCCATCCAGACGTCATCTCTTTCAGGGAAGACCCTGCATTTTACAACAAGATAATGCCAGACCACATTCTGCATCAATCACAACATCATGGCTGCGTAGGAGAAGGATCCGGGCACTGAAATGGCCAGTCTGCAGTCCAGATCTTTCACCTATAGAGAACATTTGGTGCATCATAAAGAGGAAGGTGCAACAAAGAAGGCCCAAGACGATGGAACAGTTAGAGGCCTGTGTTAGACAAGAATGGGAGAGCATTCCTATTTCTAAACTTGAGAAACTGGTCTCCTCGGTCCCCAGACGTCTGTTGAGTGTTGTAAGAAGAAGGGGAGATGCCACACAGTGGTGAAAATGGCCTTGTCCCAACTTTTTGGGGATTTGTTGACACCATGAAATTCTGATTCAACATATTTTTCCCTTAAAATGGTACATTTTCTCAGTTTAAACTTTTTGATTTATGTTCGATTCTGAATAAAATATTAGAAGTTGGCACCTCCACATCATTGCATTCAGCTTTTATTCACGATTTGTATAGTGTCCCAACTTTTTGGGAATCCGGTTTGTACAATTTTAGACGAGGGCCACATACACTATACCCATTGTTCAGCAGTTAATAAATTGCCTGATATCATATTTTTTATCATTCACGGGAGTAATAAAATCTTTGATCTTTTTGATGTATGGACAGAAGCTGCATCTCCCACATGGGTAGCTGACCACTCCATTTGATCTCAAC